>NW_026861072.1:0-55192 GCF_026571515.1 Ruditapes philippinarum
GGGAACAAAAGGACATGGAAAATGGTTAGGGATAAAATAAAATCTCCCTAAAAATAAAAAGATTTCCGGGCTCTTTTTGAAAATGTAAATTTTTAAACGGGGTGTTCCCTTTATGGATATTTATGGGTTTTTTAAAAATAGCCCAGGGTTGGGGTTAGTTATAAAATTTTTTTTTTAAGGGCCAAAATGTAAAATATTTTTAAATTTCAGGGTCCTATAAAACCCTTTTAAAAAAGGAATAATTTTTACTTTTAAAAATTTCCCCACTTTATTTTTGGTTTTCCCAAAAGCATTTAAAAAATTTTTTAAAAAAATTTGGTGTTTTTAAAGTTGAATTAGATAATAAACGGACTCAAAAAAAGCCCCGAAAAAAAAAAGTAAAAGAAACTTAAATTTTAAAGGGAAATTTTCCGGGTTGGTTTTAAAATTGGGGAACCATACTTTGTTGGGGAACCCATGGGGAACTTATCTGTAAGAAGCTCCCTTTGTAAAAAAAATATGAAAAAAAATTTTAAAATTTGCAAGAAAAAAATTTTTTTTACCCCAGGCTAAATTTAAAGCATTTTTGGAAATCTGAAAACTTTGTTTTTGGTGACCCAAGTGTTTCAATTTAACTAAAAGGAGTTTTTTTGGAATTTGGGGTTTTAAACATGGGTTTTTTTTCCCAAATTTTTGAAAAAAAAAACTTTTTTTCTAAAAAAAATAGGGAAAGGGGGAAAAGAAAACCCTATTTAAAAGGGGGTTAATGGAAAAAACGCCCTTGTTTTTAAACTAAATTGAATAGATAAAAAAAAGGGACCTTTTTTTAGAAAAAATATAAGAAAGTATAAAAAAATTGTAAAAGAAAGGAAAATTAGAAAAATTTTTAAATTTTATTTGGAGAAACTGTTTTATGTTTTTTTAAGGGAAACTTTATTTATTTTTTAAACTTTTTTCTTTTTTTTGCCTTTGTTTGGGGCTTTCTTTAGGGTTTCCTGTATTTAAAATTTTTTGGGAAAATGGAAAATTACCGGGAGACAGGGGTTTTTTTTGGGGAATTTTGGTGTCCTTAATTGTAAAATTAGGCAAATTAATTTTAAATTTTTCCCAAATTTCCAAAAAATTAAATTTTGATCGAAAGAGGGGGTTTAAACTAATTTAGAGGAAATTCAATGAACTAAAATTTTAAATTTTTGGGGTTTGGTTCTAAAGAAATGAAAAAAGGAAATTAAAGGGGTTGATTTTTTTGATGAGTTTAATTTCTTTTTGTACTTTTTAAACAAATAAAATTTTTTTAAAATTTGTAACCAATGTCAACAAAATTATAGTAAAGGGTTTTTAACGGCACAATATCCCCAAAGGGGGTAAATTTTGGATTTATTCAAAAGCTTGTTTTTTAGTTTTAAAAAAGTTTTTTGGTAAATATATTTTTTGGGAAATTTAAACTTACTTTTAAAATTTGTTTTTGGGTAGGAGTTTTTTTTAAAACCCCCTTAAAACAAAATTTTTATCAAAGCTTTTTTGAAAAAAACGTATAATGATTTTATCTTTTTTAAAATATATATTCAATGGTTGTTAAATCAAAGTATATTTCTTTATATTGAAATTTTTTTGCAAAGATGTTCATTTTTGGGCGGTTTAAAAAGTTTTTGATAAAATATAATTTTTTTGTCATTACATTTTTTTTAAAATCAAGTCTTTTTTTGGGAATAAAACTTCCCTCCGCCCCTTATTTTGGGAAAATAAAATTTTATTTCTTTTAGAAAAATTTAAAGGGAAAGGCTTTTAAAAGGTTCCCTTAAAAACAAAATGACAAAAAGTTAACAGCCATACTTAAACGTTTTTTTCCCCATTGGGGTTTTTGCTTTTAAAGGGCCAAAACGGAAAAGCCGGGGGCTAATGTTTAAAATTAAACTAGAAATGAAATGTTTTTGTTATTCACAAAAAAAGAATTATTATTTATACAAAAATTGAATTTTTTTTAAAAATTTTTTTTCATTTGAACTTAAAATTTTCTTTTGGGAGTATACCCTGTTTAATCTGCAAATAAACAACCCCGAATTAAAGTTTATTAACAGAGAAAAAGATTCGTAGGTTGAAACCCTTTCCCGAATGGCCCTAAGATTAATAAAAGTAATTCCACTAATTGATTTTAAACTATTCCACGGGTTTTCCCAAGATTTTTTATGTTCGGGGATCATTCTTTTTTGTGGTTAAAGCTTTTTTGTTTTAAAAAAAAACTTAAAAGATGTTTCATTTTTGTTCATTTTCGGATTCCGTTATATTGGGTTTTTTTTTCTTTAAACCCCCCCAAAAAATCTTCCGGTTTTTAATCATTTAATCCAAAAACCACACAAAAACCACCCGCAGGGACGGGGGACGCAAAAAGGGAGCAGGGGAGGGACGCACCCCCGCAAAAAACGCAGGGAAACCCCACCAATATTTTCTCTCTCTTTCTCTTCCCTCTCTCTTTGGGTGACAATCATTTTTACATTGGATTGGGGCATTATTTAGTTTTGGATGACACAATTGGGAAAAAGAGAATCTCGGCCCCAAAACCCAAAGAACAGAAAATAAAAGTTTTTGCAATCTTCTTTTTTTTTAAAAGTGTAAAAAGTTATTAACTTTTTCTTTTGAATTTCCCCTTTAGCATGATAGTCGGTTTTGTGTTCCCTTTTGGGATTTTCCCCCATCAGTTTTATTTAACTTTGTTTGAAAAGGTCATAATGTTATTGATTTACTTTACAAATGTCTTATTTTCTTGTTGTTTTTTTTAGAAAGCATAGGAATTTAATTTATCAAAAATATGGTATACCTTTATCATTAAAAATTTTAAATTTAGGGAAAAATTTCAAATCTTTTTTTTTTGTTTTTCAAATTCCTTCCTTTTTTAACAAAAGTTTTATTTTGTTTTAAATGGTAAAAACCAGGATTTTTCCAAAAAAGGGGAAATTTTAATTAATTTTCAAAATGTGAAAGAAAAAATGTTTACTTATATCAAATATGCAAAAAATATGTGTCAAAACGGGGTAAAAATTTTGTTTTTGGCCCTTTATGCCAAAAATAAATGAAAAGTGTATAAAGGACATAAAAATTGCAGTAAAAAGGGGCGTTAAAAAACCGGGGGGTGTAAAAACCCAATTTTAATTTAAAGCTTTTACATCTTGTCTGGAAATTTGGTGTAGCAAGCAAATAACTGAATATCTGTAAAGGGGAAATTCGATGCAAGTTGTACCGAGACATATGTTAACGAGTCAGTTATCAAGACATTTGACGATCCCAAAAATTTCAAAAATGTTACGATTGAAAATTTACTTTTTGAGCTTTCCAAATTTTGGGTACATGCTTTAACTAACTCCAGTGTTTACATTCATAACAACCTTGCCCATTAAATATTTAATGCATCCCAATGTGTTTACTTCTTTCATTTAATTCAATATTTTTGCTCCGCATAACATTTATAGTACATATAACAAATATAAAAAAAACATATTTTTTACTGCAAAATTTTTAGGGGAAAAAAGGACTGCCGAAATCTCATAACATTAAAAAAACCAGTATTATACAGTCATTTTGTAAATTGGCCCAAATCCTCAAAAAATGACTACTATTTGGGAACCCCTAATTCTTTTTTCTTTTTAAGGGTTTTTAGGGTAAAAACTTGCTTTTAAGTTTTGGGGTGATTAAAGGGGTTTAAAGATTTTACAAAGCAATTGTCTTACATGGACCCAAATCAAAAAGAATCCCCATATTTCCCAAACTTTTTACTTATCAATTAAATTTCTCACTAGGCAGTTTTAAACACTTTCTTGGGGAATTACAATTCCCTTTTGCCCTTTGCTTCTTTGTTCTCAAAAGAAAAACTTTAAATTTTTGGATTTTCACATTTAAGTATGGTCCAAGTTGATTTTGATTTGAAATTTTCAAAAGGGTATAAATTATTTTTTAATAATGGGTTTTAAAGTACAAGTATCATTAATATAAAAAAACATTTTTCGAAAAATAAAAAAAATTTAAAAAGGGGAAGTCCAGAGGCTGTTTTCAGAGGAAACAAAATCCGTAAATTACGCTCTTATTATAGGGGAAGCGTCAAATCTTGCAATTCCCAATCTATATTTCGACATACCAACTGGGGAATAAGGGGTCTTTGCATTTTGTAAATTCAATTCATTATTAAAAATTCATTATTTAAAAATTATAACAAAAAAACAACAACTACAGAAATCTTTTCATAAAAGTTTCCCGGGATACCTTTGTCATCCCTTCATTGTTAATTATGAATTTCGAAGCTTGATTTATATGTTATCAGTTTGAATTTAAAATTTGATAATGATCTTATGTCCCTGAAAATATCACCAGTTTTGTTGTTTTTTTTTTATTTCATTGAAGGTCAGTCTCCATGGGTTTATTTCAAAAATTTGCCTGCCAAAGGACAAATTACCTAAGAGATATTGAGAACGATGATGTGTTTCTTGTTCAAACTATTAAAATATGCTATGTGGAAAATGGTCATTTATAGATTTAGTTGTCATTTTTTGACCGAACTTGGATGATGTCTTACAAATTTGACTTTTTATGTAAGAAAATACCACTTGTATTACAAAGCTTTTCCATCCAGGGCAATTGCAAAAATGTAATTTGGCCTATTATAAAACAGTTATAGTGTAAAAAATTTCGTGAATTTACAAGTCCGTGTACTTCATTCATTATCATACAATAATCGTTTAATACTTGATTGACACAAAGAAATAAATAATTATGTTCGCAGCAGGTCTTAGTATATTTATGGACTTAACACAATCAGTTACAAGATTTCCAGACACATTACCATATAAACAGGAATGATTTCATTGATCACACGACAGCAATTGGTTGTCTTCAAATGCTATTCTTCATAATCCTAGGTAATTTATGATAAAAGCTATAATAAACTAAATACTGTAGGGTCTACTTTTTTCATTCAATTTTTAAGCGAAGGTATTGAGAAGAAATTACTAGCTTAATTACTTTTAATTTTGGTCGCATTTAATGGCTTATTAATAGAACGTGTTAACAATAATGCATTTTTGGTGAATCAGTATGTTTCTAAAATAATGATACCTTGCTGAGTATTTCTTATAATAACAATAATTTCTTTTTTTATAGTCAGAGGGACATTCCCAGTTACTGTTGTCGCGTACTTAGTTACGTTCTACCTATATGCACGAATAACTAGTATTTAAGCGAGTGATTCTGAAGATATTGTTAATCTTTATTGAGAGTTGTAGTTTTTACCTGATTTCAAAATGATAATTTATGTAAGAGGACTAGGGTAAAAAAAGAATTTTATGTTTATCATATCTACTGAAGCACATGTTATTATCAATGAAATTGATTTTTTTAAGTTTACTCTTCATACTTCTACTGGGAGTAAATAAAGTAGAAGACGTGGCGTGTTCTTACAACAAACTGATTTGATTAGACGCTTTTCTTTTATGTTTTGTCAAAAGCGCCTTTTGTTTTAAATATAGAATCGGTCCAAAGTTTTTCAACATTGCCGCGCCCTTCTAAGTATTGGTTTAAACTGGTTAGACTTAGACACTTCTTTCAGTGATTTAATGAATTATACTCGTCATACATGTATTGTAAGAACTTACACAGCTTTCGTGGGACCTTTGGTGGGTTTCCGCATATAAAACATTCAATTTCTTATTTCGTGGTTGAACAGATAAATAAAGTTATATAACCTTCAATTTCTATTATTTTATGTTCTGAATTAGAAACATTAATTTGCTTTAACTCACCATTCTTCAGTAAACCCGTATGCCATTTATTTATATAATTGCTAAATTTTTAATAAAATATTTGTAACTAGATTACAATAATACTTACAATGTAATAACTTAAGAAAAAAAATCAAAGCAATATTTGCCTTTCAGCGTATATTTTTTTTGAAAACTAAATGAAAAAGATGAGAATTGCGTGGATTTTTAAATTTCTTTAAACTTTTTGTGTTTTAAATACTTTTATCAAATACTTTTAATTTCTTAAATATGTCATTTTTAATTGAAGAAAAATTTTTGATGTACACTAATTATTCTTTTTCAAGGAACCAAATAGATTTTTACCATTCAATTGCATATTTTTATTAAAAATTTATTCTTAAATTTGCAAATTTAATTGGTGCATAAAATTAAGTACAAAATACGGGTCTTTGTGATTTTAAAGCACACTTCCCTTTTGGGGAAACATCCCTTTTTCTGAAAATTACATGTCCAGGTTTTTTTTTAGTTCGATTTTAAAAAAGCTAAAAGCTTAATAACCTTTCAAAAACCCCCTTTCCCTTTGGAACCAACCAGTACTAAAACAATGTGTTTTAAGTTTCTTGCTAAAGGGAAAAACAACGGGACTTGCCCCTGAGGGGGTTTAAACCCATGCGGCTAAGCGATCATTGGGGGGATTACTAGTCCGAGGGCTTTAAACCCAAATCGGCTTTACCCCCAAACGGGGTTTTATTTCTTTAAATTCTTGTGTAAAGAAAATTTGTTATCAGATTTTAAAAATTTTAAAAAAAACATTTGCAAGGTGAAGACCCCCCCAGGTTTTTTTTGTGGCCCAAAAAAGTTAAAAGGAAGGGGAAAATCCAGATAGTTGCCTACTGCAAATTTTTCCCTTTTCCCTTCACTACCTTAAAAATTTTTAATTTTGACTTTTTATTAGGGAAATTTTAATAGAATCATAAACCCCTGACTGACTGCCCCGAAAAAAAACCCCTTATTTTGCCATGTACTTTGGGTATTTTATCTGTTTTGGGTGTTGGGGGTGGAAAAAATTAAATCTGGAAAGCAAAAGAAAAAACAAAAAAAAAAATTCAATCTTCCCCAATTTAACTTTTAAATTTGCGCTAGGGTTGTTGAAAGGATAAAAAAAAACCCCCGTGGGGAAAATTATGCTTTTTATAAAATTTTACGCAAAAAGCATGAAACAAAAAAATAAAACATTTTTTATTATGTTTTCATAACGGTCTCGGGTTTTTAAAAAAATTTTTAATAGAAGCCCGCCTCATGAAATCACTTTCAAAAAATCTTTTTAGCTACTTCTAATATTTTTATGGTTTAAAAAATAAATTGATTTTGGGGATTTTTAAATTAATTTTGATTTTTTATTGTCATATTGGGGATAAAAATTTAGTTTAAGGGGCAAAATATTTTTCCCAAAGCAAACCCAAATCAGAAAATGCAAACAAATTCCCCAAAAAATTTGATTTATTATTACTTGTCAAAAAAATTTTCCTTTTATCAGAGGGGAAATTTTCCTATAAAGTAGTCACGTATGTTTTTAAAAAACAGACTGCACAAGTAATTTAAAAAAAAATTTTTGTATTTTACATTAGAAATTTTACTTTAAATTTTCAATAATTTTTTTATAGTTTTAAGTTTAAAAAATTACAGTTTATTTTTTTGACGCTAAAACGACGTAAATTTTAAGCACAAGATTAATGAAAATTTCCAAGATGATTGCATTACCCTGCATGGGTAAATTTCTTAAACTGAAACACAGTCTGATTATTTGCTATTACTAATTTACTACATACTACCACAAATAATAAATTTAATAATGAAATAATTTAAAATAATTTAATAATAAAATAATAATAATAATAATATAATTTAAATTAATAATAAAATTTACTAATACTCATAATCATATTAAGATATGATTAATAATTATAATAATAATAAAAATAATAAAATATAATAAAAAAATTTTAAAAACAAAATAATTATTGAATACAATGGCATCGTATTAAAGGGGAAACATACCGGGAAAATTATGTTCTTTTAAACAGGAAATGTCATGCATTTGTATATTCTACCAAAGAAAACCGAATTAATTAACATCATGTCGTGTAACGTACATTTTTTATTAATTCAACTAGCAATTTTTCTTGCTGTAATAATCTATAAAATAAATAATGTATGGAATGATAATATATAAAATCTTTTTTTTTATTTCATACTCGTCATTATTACGGTAAAATATTAAAAACCGATTTCTTTCGGTATTTAAATATATATGTTAATTATTCCTTGTTGTTTGTAAATTATATAAGTTATTGGCTTTCATTTGTTTACAAGTTGGAAATATCAATGTATCGGGGAAAAATAACATTCAGTATTGTAATTTTCTTGGAATAAAGGAACCTTGAAATAAAACCAAAAAGTTGTAAATTTATGAAACATATATTTTAAGGACTTCATTTCAAGTTAGTGTTAAACTATAAATCGTCGTTAAATTCATTATTGAATGCTAGACTTTTTGAGAGAAAACCCTTAAATTTTAATTTAAAATTTCATTTATACAATTTAACATTAACATACATTTGATGAAAAATTTTTTTGTTTTACACGTATAAATTAATTTTATTAAAAAAATTAAAAATAAAACCAGTAAATGTTTAAATTTTAAAAATCAACTTCCTACCGAGCATTAAGTGTTTTTAAATTTTGGTCTTTTACATTTTGAAAAAATTTGGAATTTAGGGAAAAAGGGATAAAAAGGTAGCACAGCAATAATTTTAAGCTATATTTTATTTGTATTTTTAACAGAATGGGCCAGTTCTATTGGGCTTTTTTTTAAATTCCCGAAAAGGGATCTTAAAAAAGGGTTTTTACATTTTTCAATATTTCTAAATTTTAATTTTATTAAAGGGGTTATCATTTTTTAAAGGGGGGGGCGATGAGAAATATGAACTTATTTGATCGTTCCCCATTATTTTTGTCGCTTTCCCAGGGGTATTTTTCATTTTTTATTAAAAGTACAATATAAAAACAACATGCTTTATAAAATAAAATATAATTACGGGGAAAAGGGGAAATTTTTAGCTTACACCTGCGTCCATTTTTAATAAAATTGAGATGGGCCTTTTAAACATTTTATTTTTTTTCCTTTAACATTGGGAAATTTAAAAAGGGATAGCAAATGATCTATCTCTGCATTTTAATCATATCCCAAACCCGCTTTTTTTAATTTAAATAGCATCTTTAAAAGTTTTAAAAATGAGAAAGTTTAAAGGGAAAAGTAAAAATGCGATTTAAATTGTTATCGGGAAAGTTACCCGATATTTTTAAAAAATCATTACATTGCCTTTTTCCCATAAGGGATTAAATTAAGTTTTTGGCATCTATTTTTAGTGATAAAAAAAATTTTGTTGCCTTGTTAATGATTATTTTCTTCCAAAACCCGATTTATAAAGTTTTAATTACTTAAGTTACGGAAACAAGGAATATAAAATTTAAATTTTAAGAATTAACGACCCAATTTAACATTGTTTAAAAGAATCTTATTAAACCAAAAGATAATAAGTTTTAAGGCTAAAGAAAAAAATTTTTGGGGTTTGTTTCCCAATTTTTTCAAATTTTTTAGGGATGCCATTAAACCCAAATTTAAAAATTTTAAATATTTAAATTTTTTTATGTTTCCCAAATTTTGATAATAAGTTTCATTTATTGTACATGGGAACTTTTTTATTTTTTTTCAGAAACCCTTTTTTGAAAAGTTTTTAAATTAGAAAAAGTCGCCCAACCTTTAAAAACATTTCCTTTGAGTTTTCGTTTTTCTTTCTTATGAAAACTTTAAACTTTATTGTTATTTTGCTTCGAAGCAGACCTTTTAATTTTTGTCGCAAAATACAAGCATTGGTTTAATTCAGGAATTTCAGAAATGGATTATGCATTAGGTTCTATCTTTTTAACAAAACTATGCAACTTTTTAAACCTTTTTGTTATACGACCTAGACATATGAACTCATTTAATGTAATCGGGATGTTATATTCCGTATGTACATTTCAATGAAACTTACTTTTAAGTTCTATAAAAATGTATACTTGAAAATATATCGTAAAATTTTAAAAACAACAAAGTTTGGGCAAGTTTTTTGTGCTGTTTGTTTATATAAGCTTTCGTGAAAATTGATTAATTATCATTTAATCTTTAACTTGGACAAAACTTGAAGGGTTCAAAAAATGAATGCATTCGCCAAATATGCTAATCTCTTCTTCAGAATTTATAAGAAAAACGGGAATCGATTTTTTTCCTATTAGAAACAGATAATACATTTTGAAATTATCCATATCTTTAATAAATGTCATAACTCTTAAACTGATTAATTGTTTGGCTTACAGAAAATGGAAAGAGTTCGTTGAACATTTTTGTAATCAAAGTTCTTTTGGTAATATGCCAGGCAAATGAATGCTAAAGCTCATTTTGTAATACCTTTGATTCAACAAAGGTTATTTAAGCATTACAATTTAAAATCTAAGAACAGTTGCACAATATACAAGAATAACAGAGACTTACGTACAGTCTGATTAAGAAATGAAACAAATATCTGTGTCAATTGTCAGGATTTTGTTGGTTCTTCTATTGACCATTCATATGCTCAACATGTTGGTTTTCATACGTAAAGGTGCATTCCGTGACGTCAGCAATACATTCACGTGACTCCGAACCAACAATAAAAAAACATTTTGTCTGGCAATAATACGAACTTTATCTACACATCTATAGACAACTGTCAGAATAAAAAACACCAAATATCACTCCTGATATGACCAAAAATGTTATTGCAAGATGATTATAACGTATGCCTTCTGTTTTATTTTCTTCACTTAAAGTCATTACACGTACACATGACATTTCATAGTGAGTGAATGGTTGCAAAGGCCGGACTACAAATATTTTCCCAAACGTATTCAAGTTTTGAATAACGTAATCAGATGATGTCTCAAAAGTTCGATATATTAGCGCGTGTTTTTGTTTTTGGAGTGTCTTGTTCCACGTGACAAGTATTGAAGTAGAGCTTCGTGACAACACATTGATTTAAATATTTATTGGTTTTAATTTGATGTGAAAATATCTAAACACGTTTGTACCATTTGATTCTACGACACATCGGTACTTTCCTTCCATATTCAATGATAATATTTCTAAGTTTAAAAAGTAACTTTCAGCGATCACTTCTTTACTCCATACTTCCCCATGCAGTCCCGTCTGTACACGTTCCCATGTCACGTGTGGTTTTGGCTGACCAACTGCAAAACAATCCAACAGAAGGCGTTGGCCAATATAGAGAGCATACTGATCCTCTATTTCGAAACAATGTTTTGCCCAGGATGAGTTAATTGGTCTTCGCAAGAATTATTTCTGGAAAAATGTTCCAATAACCGGAATGAATGAGCAGTTGATTGGTGTTTCGATAATTTTTAAACTTTCGTATTATTTGATATAACTGGGAAATAATGATGTTAGGTTAGTAAAACTGATGTCAAATGTCATATTATCCGGTAAATTCTGAAATGCAAGTTCGTCTACAAATATTAATTTTCTATTCCGACTGAAATCTAATCTGCTTACACAGTCTCCGTTGGTAAAAGCACCCGTAAGTATATATTTTAAACCAGGTAGGTTGTTCAAAATGATTTCATGTATGTGAAAGTTGTTAAGACTTCCCTCTACAAATCCTTTCGAAATTGTTTTTACTTAAATCAACCGAATACAAATTACCAAACGTTGTCAAATAAGATAATATTGGATCTGTTAACTTGTTGCCAGAGATATTTAAATACTTTAAATTTTCAATACCTTTAAAAGCTTCAATGTCGAATGTGTGGATATTGCTACAAGATAAGTCTAACACTTCCAACAGACAAATGGTACCGATAAAACTTTGATATTGGATACACAAAGGTATATATGCAAAGATAATATACGATAAAGACCAATAAAACTGCAATTTATTTCTTAGTCTTTCCATGGAACTAACAATAAATGACATTATTTGAGGGATTTATGTTTAAAAACAATGGGAAATACATAGAAAAGTGAAATAAATCAAATCCGCCAGACAAATATGCTAATCCTCCGTTCTTTAAAGGATGAACATCAAAAGTTAGAAGTGTCAAGGTCTATTTTAAAGCTTTAAAATAAACTAGACTGACAACTTATTTGGGTACATTTATTAATCAATCATAACTTTGCTAATCAATATAAATTATTTCGTAAACAATCTTTATATCAACTTAAATAATATATTATGATCACTTAAATCTGGCTATTTACTGGTAAACTGTTTATTTTGAATTGTACATTAGATAGGAATAGTGAATTTCTAGCTACTTTTAAACATATACTGATGGATACATTGTTTACTCTCTTTGAACTGATTAACTGCAAATAGTTGCACTAACATATTACTGACAGTTAATTAATAAATTAAATATCCAATGAAAAAATAAATACTCTAAAACTGAAACGTTTCATTTGAGTGAGCAAATTGGAATATTTTAAGTTTGGTTTTTAATTAAATCTATTAAAAAGCAAGACTTTTTAGTTGAAAAATATCAATTAGGAATTAAGACAGTGTATGACATGAAACATGTTTATTGTCAGTTATCAAGAAATTCGATAATTAGTTATAAGGTAATGATAAGTATCAAGATGCATAAACGTTACTTGAACTATAATTTGTTTAACAGAAAATTGCCGAAGGTATAAAATATAAAAAATAAGATCCACAAGGAAGGGTTGCATTTAAAATACAAGTTATTTAAATGATTTGACAATGTATTTCATATCTGATATATTTCATTCACATTGTTAGTTCTCGTTTTTGTTTCCTTGAAATTTCACAACATATATTGAAAATAACAGCTGATGCATCATTGATTTTGACTTTATTACAAGACAAATCAATGGACAAAAAATCGTGACATATTAACGGGAAATATTATCTTTGATAAGAAAACACAAACTTACTGCATCGTAAATATTTGTTATAGCATTCAAATTTAAGATAATTATATATTCTGATTTATGTCTAGTTTGGTCACATATGGCATTTGTGCTAATAAATAAGCTTTTGTGCTGCTTATTTAAACTACTGAACAATATCACATACAGGAAGTTATGCCATCACAATGTAATTTGCGAAATATTATAATATTTTTACCTATACTTTAGGCTTTTGGAAATGTCATGCTACATATGTATGCTTCTAATAGCAATCTTACATCCCTTAAACTGTTGAATAATTATGTATAATAGCAAATGTTAGTTTTGTTTAAACCTCTACAAAATATAAAAGAGCTAAACATCAAATGCATGACGGAATATTATTTCTCTAGTTATGTAAAACAATGTTGGTACAACTGGATTTGAGCTGTCCACTTAATTTGTTAAAATATTTACTTAAGTGTTTCTTCCTGAGATATATTTTGTTAGAAATACTTGCCAAAGGCGACAAAAAAATGAAAATATCACGTTTTAGTTTCATTACAAAAAAAGCAAGAACATATTAATTTTACAGATTGTTTCAGGTCTAAAAAAATACAAAAAATTCTTTCAACTTAAAAGCAATCAACATAGGTTTTGTTTGTTTGTTTTATTTGGTTTTACAACGCACCAACAGAAATGTGGTCATACTAGGCCAAAACAAAAAATATATTTTTGGCTGACCTCGTGTATAACAAATTTAAAGCAAGGGGTCAAAACCACTTTACCTGCTGGTGAAGCTTTAGCATTTTAAACGTATTTAGTCGTTTGCAGCAATTAAGATGCCTCTACCCTTAAAGCAACCCTTTACCCACAAGAGAGATGATGATAGCATATTAGGCGAACCTTTACCTTAATACTTTGATTCGTGTGTCCTTTCCGTTTTTTTTACCGGACAACATGAATTATTCTGCTGTAGTATTAATAGTCTTGAGATATAATTGCATCTTTTATATATCATCATGAGAATATTTTTTCTTTTCATGACATGAAGCTTATAACTTATATGAAACATTTTAATTGAAGTAAGTAAAATCTTTCGAACTAAGTTATGAATGATGTTTTTGTTCAAAACATATTTGGTAACTGATTCTCATCTCTTAAAATTGATTTTTTTTAAATTAAAATATCGCAATTATTTGGTAAAAAATAAGTACACAATAGGATTGAAGAAAATAAATTCAATATACATTTGATTACAGTAGACATCTTCGAGATCATTTTGTTGTGCTTTAAATTTTACATAAATGCTTTTGGCGTGTTAGTTAGTTGGCAGGTTACAGTTTACCTTACTTGAATACTGCTAATAAAATATAAAAACAGCTTGTATGTGACTTTATGTAATTTTGTTGTGATAAATTATTTCGGGGAATCACTAGTTTGTATACTTTATTATTAGCGTTGTTTGTGATGTGTAGAGGCCGTTAAATTCATTCAATCACGGTTGTTATATTTCCGATCCTTGAAGACCGTTGGCACATGATTATTGTGTTTGTGGTACTTATATTTTTTTCAATCGGCATTTTTATATCTAAAATTCCAAGTATTCCATACATCACACCATTTTGCCCGCTTTTTAAAATTTGTCTTTTGATATCTTGTCTGTCAGTATGCATAATTCACAGACCCTGATTCTCTTTATCTTTTTTCGGACAAAACCGTCTGTTATCAGTTTTCTTCCAGTAAAATTAACAGGGAAGGAACTGAATATAAGAAGAATTTTAGTTGGCCATTTTTAAAATTACAAACAGAAATCGACTAAACCTTTGATCATTCAAAAATAAAATGTTAAAACAGACAGTTTCTAAACATTGTAAAAAATGCAAATGGATAAATTCTTAACCGTTCTAAAAATGACTATTTAAGGACAGTTTTGCCACTATAAAAATGAAATGTGAAGGGTAGCTCTAAACTAAAATGTACAAGAAAAAGGAAAGTTCCTGTAACTTTTAGGTTTTTAATTTGCAAATGATTACAACATTTATAAAATCAAACTAAAAACAAGTAAAAGTGACACCTTAAATAGAAGTTATCCTACTTCATTAATATCAATATGCTATAATTAAATATCAATGTTTATGAAAATGGATATTTTCTTAGCTACAAGAATGATTATTATGTCCATTGTTACGCAAACCTTGCTAACATTTAATTTTTTGTAAATGTAACGTAATGTTGCATGTCAACGATCAGTATTACTTCGGCCGAATATCTTTTTGAAAGATACTTCTTCTTTATCTATTTTCGCCAGTTGATTTCTCGTAAAAATTTGGGACCGATATGTTTTTTTATGACATGACTACCGCCGTATGAACACATCTGCGAATGTTTCTAAATTAAATATTTCATCATTTATTGTTAAATGTTAAATTCTTTTTTAGCCAATGCTAGGGTGAGTGGACGGTAACGTTCAAGAACAAGCCCAATGAAACCATGTCTGGAACGTTTTTAAATTTGTTATTTTGGATGTACATTAGGGAATGCGTATTTTTCTATTTTATGAGATAAAATGCCACTATTGCAAGGTTTGGTTGTTGTCATCAATTTCAAAATTAATTTAAACAATCATGCAATGAGCTTGAGGTTCGTCATTTCTGTTATAATGCCAAGCTGCACCATACTGAGAATGAAAAAGATATATCGGAAACCAGCATGGTATTCTCTTTATATATGATATGAATTATTTTACATGTCAAAAAGGAATATAACCAAAAATTAAAAGGGTCGGAAGGACAGATCTTACTCAAGACTACAGCATTACTGCACTTTACATACCTGTAACATTTATTCCTTAAGTGTTGTTCCATGCTACTTTAATATACATTACTACCGTTTTATTTAAGAAGACAAAATTGTAACCTATTTGCATTATAACTTGATTATAAATGAACTTGTAGTTGCATAAATGAAAATTTAGGGGAAAAAATGATCGCAAAGATAAGCATTTAAGGAAATAATTCAAAATCATCTTTTTTATTTGATAAATTTTGAACAATGCTCATTGACTGACGAGGAATAGCTAATATGCAAAATTGACATTAGAAATAAAGCAGACAATTTAACAATCGGGTGTAAAAATGACGAATTTGATTTGTCATTTTTTTTTAAATCTCTTAATCATAAAGAAGCATACAGATTCCCTGCGTATATAATATTTGATTACATGAGATCGCGAGACAGACCATAACAAAAACATAAATCAACATCGTTGTTGTCCTTCATGATTTATGCTCTTAATTTAGAGCTGTATGCGAATAATGTTTACTCAAAAGAACTGATTGTATAAATCATCTTCGTTTCTTCATATTTCTTAGGGAAAATATTTTTGTTAACTAACAAACGATGTTCTTCTGAAGCAATAAAGTGATGCTAAAAGTCCCTACACAAATGGATATCACTACAGTGTTTGTTCATAAACATGTTTTGACAAACTGATCAAGAAAGCGAATCATGTAGCGTAATTTTATGTCCCGTTACACGTGAGTCATAGATAACCAGAAAAAAATCAAATTAATAATTTCATGATAACGGTCGAATAAATCCGCGGATATTTCGTAATCGTTAACTTATAACATTATTTCGTATATTGATGTTAAACTTCTTTTTATTTATGTCTTAATTTAATAAAATATTTAATTAAAAAGTGTCTTTAATATTTTCTATTTCAGTCATGTTGAGAGTATTTGAAAAGTTCCGTTGTGACTATTATAAATATTCTGATAGCAATTGTTTCGGTGTTATTCTTGGTTTTCATTTTTTATTTGAGACTTTGACCCTTGCAAGAGAAACGTTGTGTTGGAAACTAAATGAAGCGAATACTAAATATTTCTTTTGCATGTTACATATATAAAATTTGAAATGAGAATTAAGTTGTTTATATACGTACATTGTATGTCATTTATATTTTGTCATTAATTTTCTGTAACACTGTATAGATGATTATTTACATTCAAATAGACGATTATTAACGCACATGTCTTCGACAATATATTTCTTTTTATAATATTTAAAGTATAATAAAAAATATTTAATTGTTAAATAATATTTGGCAATTTTGTTGACAATTCAGGGACCGTTTAGCCAATTAATACGTCTTATTTCATCAATTCATACTTTATTGTAGTCGCATGTAAATATGTTTTCTTAATGTGGAGAAAAAAAGCAGATCCCGATTTTACATTCATGCAATTTCATCTAATTTGTTTTATTTAAATATATTTGTGTAACATGCTGCGTATAGTTTATGTGCAATAAAAGATGTTCTTTTTTCCATTTTTTTAATTCTTAATAGTTAAAATAGATAAGCAATTTTATTGAATCGTTTGTTTGTTTCTTTGTTTTTTGAAACAAGTAACGTAAAAAAATAGTATTTCAGTTGCTCACAATATTTAATTGTTTTGTAGACTTTTCCGATGAGTGTACAGGGACAAAATGATATATTAAATTAATATAAATGTTTCCATGGCAAAAGATAACTTAAGATACATGTATGTAACAAACAATTGTTATAAAAACATTTCAGGCATAATGTAAATAATTTATAAAACATATCGGTTTTTCTGCAAATGTCTCCCGAGTACTCATTTGTGAAATTTAAAGGATTGTTTTTTTTTTTTAAACGGGGTATTGCCTCTTTTTAAAATGATTAAATTTTTTCACTCTTAATCAAAAAAGGTAAGTTCATTTTTGGTAAAAAATACAAATTTTGCGGGTTTTTACCCCCAAAAAGGCTTTTTAAAAACAAAAAGGAAAAAACATTTCGTTTTTAAGATAAATTACTTTTTTTAAGAAATCCCCAAAAAGGGATGTTTAATAAAAAACCAAATTAGTCCCAAATTTGTCAATTTTTATTTTACCCGTTTTCAACAATTAAACCCTTAAAATGTCGGGCCCTGGTTTTATTTTTGGGCGTTTAAAATGGGGGTGTTTGGATTAATTTTTTTTTTAAATAACCCCCCCATCCCAAATTTTTAAAAAAAACCCCTTTTCCGGCCCCTGAAATTTTTGTTCCCCTTAAAAAAAGTATAAAAATTTTATTGGGGGGGGGAAAAGAAAAAAAAAACCCACATTTTACATGTAATCCCTTACTAGTGTTTTTTGGGCCAGTTAAAACAGGGGCCGTTTTTTTCCTCTGTGTATACGTTTAATTAAATATAAACAGGTCATTCAGGAAATTTTATTAGAAGTAAATTGCAAATACTCATCGAATGATTACAGTATTTATTAAAAAATAAAAAATACATATGGGCAATACTATGACAACACATTCTGAAGATTAACGGAGTTGTAACTTACATTAATGTTATATTTACGCGGTAATCATCTTTATTTTTTTAAAGAAATGAGTTTGTGATTTTTTAAAAACGTTGATTTAACATATTGCCTTACTAAACTGGTATACTATTTCAATACGTTGTACTTCTTAACCTTTATATGCGACTTAATAATAAAAAAGAAACAAAATCACAATCCCTAAAGGTAACGATTAACTCGAAAACGTTGCAGGCTCGGTTTGATTTAGCTTTGTTCATGAACGGTAAAAAATGCAATCTAAACGCACCCTTTCATCGGCTTGTTCCCTACAAGTGAAATGATGAATTGATGATAAAAAATTTAACTTTGATATTGTAAAAGCTATTTCAAGTTAACTTATCTTGTCTAGTTGGGCTCCTTGCCGGTTATCCTTTGTTGCTGTATCGTGGGGGGGGGGGGGGGGCGTTCATTGAACGCCGTCCTTTCGTGTTGATCTTGTTTATGATATTTTATTGCTGTCATGTGATGATTGTTTTCATAACTTACGTTCTTGATAATGTGTCTGGAAATCTAGATTTTACATTTGTAATGTCCATAGATATTCTAGACCTATTGCGGACATGAATTATTATTTCTATGTGACAAATGTATCCAATATTTACTCGTTCACCAATATTTACTTCAAGGTTGTCCAAAAATACAACATTAAGAGTAATTTGTTTAGCAGCAAAACTTTTATGAAATATAATTGTGGTTTATTTCATGGTCTTTGCTTTCAAAGAAATTTCAATACTGATGGCTTGTTCTGTATTTTTGATTAGTTCTAATTACAATTACAATAAATTGAGAAGTTAGTTTACTTTTAGGATAACTATTTAATTCTTTGTTCTATGCCATATCTAAATATCCCGATTAATTGCGTATAGAAATCTTCAACAATGTTCACTTTGTTGCTAGAAATAAAATTGTATTTAAATTAAATATGACATTTCCATGAAATATGAACATAATTTACGATTTTGTACTCTTAATCGGTATCGTGAAATTGCATAAGAAATCTTACGTTTGTAGGATAAATTATTTTCATGATACGTAACGCACTGATTTATGTCATTGTTAACATTAAAACAGTAGATATCTATTGATGTTTTTTGCATATTTCTAAATTTCTTATAGCATATGTAACACATCTGTATTAAATCTTGATGCAAAAAATCCGAAATTCGAATACTTCTTGATGACAATGCCACGAAAAAAGGTAATACATTACCAATCTGTAAAGAGCAATGACACAGATGTGATCGAAAGACGATTGCTAGCTTTATATGTAACATAGACAAGGAAGGATAATGACAGGCAACATTCCTCACACTTCATAGCACCGGCTTGAGCGGACATCTTTTGCAGTAATGAGAAAAAACTAAATAAGATTTGTTTTCCTTTTATAAATTATACATAATTTTGGTGGTATTTCAATAAAAATTCAAAAGAACGTAAAAGAAAATGTGATATAAATTGATAAGTTAGTTTACATTTTGAATAACTATTTAATTCTTTGTTCTATACAATATCTAAATATCCCGAATAATTGCGTATTGAAATCTTCAACAATGTTCACTTTGTTGCTAGGAATAAAATTGTATTTAAATTAAATATGACATTTCTCTGAAATAGGAACATAATTTACGATTTTGTGAAATTGCGTAAGAAATCTCACGTTTGTAGAATAAATTATTTTCATGATACATAACGCGCTGATTTATGTCATTGTTAACATTATTACAGTAGATATCTATAGATGTTTTTGCATATTTGTAACTTTCTTATAGCATATATCCACACCCCGTTTTTTAAACCCTGGGTGCAAAAAAATTTCCCGGGGAAAATTTTAATTTCTTTTTTGAGACAAATGCCCCGAAAAAAGGGGGAAAAAAAAATTAACCCCCCTGTAGAGAGCAATTTAACAGATGTGGGTTGAAAGACAATTTTTAAAATTTTAAAATAAAAACAAAAGACCCAAAGAAAAGGGGAAAGTTTTTAAAATTTTAAAAACAGCCCTTCTTCAATTTTTCACTATTAAAAAAAAAATCCCTAATTTTTAAAAAAAGTTTTAAGGAAAAAATGGGAGTTTAAAGTCTACAACATTATTTTTCGTTGTAAATTATTAAAGAAAAAACTATGCCCCTTTTTTGAAGATTATTTACGCACCCAAGAATACCAAATTAGAATTATTCTAAACTTTGCAAAAATAATTAAAAATAAAAATTGCTAATATATGTTGGGATCAATTAAAGCATTTGTATACTTGAATGGGTTCTATCTGGTCTTTAAAACTGCTTGGAAAAGTGAAGACTTCAAGAATGTCTTAAATCGAGTAAGGATGAAAGATAACATGCAACCAAAAATATACTACCCAACAATAACATTGCAAGCCTAAATTTTTAAAGTATTGGAATCAATGATCCGAGAAATAAAGCATCACAAAATAAGACAATTTTTTTCAGTAACATTTTTATTCACTGTACACCAAGACCAATGTTGATCGTAGATGAATTAATATAAAAAACATGTCTTTGCTTTCTAAATTTCCCTGGAATCTAACACTTTAATGTGTTTTTATTAAAAAAATATAATTAGAGCGCTACAAATTTAATTCTTGCTCTAAATTAAAAAACCTTCAAGTTCCTCTTAGAGACTATTATGTTATTCAAATGACGTTTTTTGTTTTTATAACGTGACCCAATAAAAATTAATCCAAATTTTTGGGATACAAATATAAAAATAAATTTAAAGGGGGAAAATTTTTTTACGGGTTTAACTTTGGGGAAAAGTAATAATGGGTTTGGGAAAGAAGGGTGGGTTAGATCTTAACAAAAACCAATAATTAATCTTCAATGTGAGATATAAAGGGAATGCGCTAGTTAAACTAGTATTCGTGTAATAAAAAAAATTGAAATAGTAAACTTTCTCGACAAGACTGGAAATTGGAGACTTAGTTTCTGCGAATTATTAGCAAATGAAACATACGACCATTCTGCACTGGTATAATCAGTATTGTGCACTTTTCATAAAATCATCGTTGCATCCTCAACATCAATACAAATTGATAAAAATGTTTAGAGCTCTCAAGATTCCAGAATCCTGAAGAAGACGGAAAGAAAATTGTCTTTAATTATATACCACTGTCACATGTTTGGCATTAATGTCGATCATAGGTCTATGTTTAGTTATTATATTGTCTTACCATATATTATTGATGTATGATTCGTCTTAGAATAAGTATAAAAATCTTTTTAATACTTTGCTTTGTCAAGGACAAGAAAAGAGGCTTGCCCGCACTATTTGTACTAAATAAACAATATCCGTTTACTTATCTTGATATAAACTTTATTTTATCAAACAATTTAATCTTTCACATTGATAAATCATTCATAGAAACAAGAAGAGGACATCCATTTTGATACATTTTGATACCAATCTTTTTTTAATTCCTGTATAAAGATCATACTGTGTATCTAACAGTTATAAAATACATGTAGCAGAATATTTTTGTTCACGTATTAAACAAGCATACTTTATAAAGTCATGTTGAAATCAATGACTATCGAATAAGTACATTCATTTTACGAGTAAAGAAGGTTTGATGAGAACACAATGTACCTTTTAACAGTTGAAATACAAAATAAAAATGAATATAGGTAAACGGTTAAAATAATGAGTAAATAATTGAAAGACTCAACACACATGTTGTTTTTGCAGTTTGCATTAAATGTGATATGTTTAATGAGATATCACTGCATGGTTACAGTGTACTTCGGTGAATTTCATTAGCCATTCTAAAATAAAATGTAAAGGATATTTCTTATCTTTCTAAAATTACCAGAAGAAGAATTTTTGTATAATGACATAAAGCTAGATGTTGTTAATGATTTTAATTACCTTGGTGTTATTTTTAACTATACTGGCACATTTATTTTAAACCAAGAGCAGTTAGTTGGAAAAGCTATGAAGGCCTTGAATATTTTACTTATTAATTGTAAGAAATACAATTTAAAACCTCAAATCTTATGCCAGTTATTTGATTCTTTTGTAGGTTCTATTCTTTGTTATGCATCTCAAATATGGGGTAACAGTAAGTCAAAGGAAATAGAAAGAGTACATCTCAGATTTTGTAAAAGGATATTAAATGTTAGGTTAAATACATGTAATGCAACTGTTTACGGAGAACTCGGACGTTATCCATTATTTGTAACAAGATATGTAAAAATTGTAAAATATTGGTTAAAGCTGCTACAAACTGATAATATTATTTTGAAAGAAATATATCTTATGTCTTATAATGATTGTACAAGTGGTAAACGTAATTGGTTATCTAATGTCAAAGATATGTTGTACACTTATGGTTTTATGGATGTATGGGAGAATCAAGGTTGTGTTTGTCATAAATCTTTTATCTGCGAATTTAAGCAACGTGTAATAGATAACTTTTTACAAACTGGCATTCTGACATTAATGGTAGCCCAGTTTTGAATTTGTATAATAATTTGAAGAGTGGGTTTGGTTACGAACATTATTTAGATCTTATACCAGGAAATCTTAGAACTTATATAAGTAGAATACGTACTCGTATGTCTTCACATGCATTACTGATACA
The DNA here is from genome assembly GCF_026571515.1 of Ruditapes philippinarum. Lineage (NCBI taxonomy): Eukaryota > Metazoa > Mollusca > Bivalvia > Venerida > Veneridae > Ruditapes > Ruditapes philippinarum. Next base: position 22,697 of record NW_026861072.1, read on the forward strand.
AACCGGACGTTATGGTGTAAACAGAATTCCTAGAAATGAACGATATTGTATATATTGTAATCTTCGTGATATTGAAGATGAATACCATTTTATATTAGTATGTACCTGTTTTCTTGAAATTCGTAAAAAATATATGAAGAGATACTACTATGTTAGACCAAGTATGTTCAAATTCATTGAATTGTTAAATTGTAATAATAAGAAAATATTGTGTAACTTGGCTTACTATATCAGAGATGCTATGGCTAATAGAACATCCATGTCTTATAATATGTAATAATGAATGGTTAATCCTCTATGTAGGAAGTAAATAGAATATTTCATGTTGTATTCTTTATCTATATTTTCATTGTTAACAGTATGTATGTTAAGATCTATAGCTATATTTATATACATTAAATGTCATGTGACTATTGTATAGTATATTTAAATTGTACAAATTGTAAGATGATGTACCATGTACAAATCTTGAATAAAATTTCTGTTCTGTTCTGTTCTAAAATAAGATTTAAAGGATAGCTCTAAGATAAAAAGTAACGTTTTGTTTTGTCACTATAAATTGAAATGGATAGTTCTGAAATAAAATATACAGAAAATAGGATAGTTTTATAACGTTAAGGGAAATTTGCAAATGATTACAAAATTTATAAAATCAAACTAAAACAAGTAAAAGTGACACCTTAAATAGAAGTTCAATGAAAAATTACAGCAAAGTTATCTTCCAGGAAAAATTATCAACTCTTGACTGGATGTCTATTTTATATTGTGATGATGTTATCAAAGCATGGTCTATTTTTAAAAAAAATATTTTTGAGTGTTATTGATGAAATTGCTCCAGTGAAGCAAACACGCATGAAACTCGAACAGAACCTTGGATGAGCAGTGATTTACTTGATTTGATTCAACAGATGGTTAAACTTTGTGAAAAATTAAAAAAAATCCCGTAGTGAAGAAGATTTCATACTTTATAAACTAATTAGAAATCAAGTGCAATATCAAATAAAAAAGTGTTAAACTGATTTTATCAAACAAAATATTGAAGACCACAGGACTGACTCGAAAAAGTTATGGAAAACATTAAAAGGTTTAGGTGTACCATCAAAAAAAGACTCTTCGTCTTCAAATATAGGTTTAAACATCAATAACAGTTTATGTTTTGATAAATTTTGTGTTGCTGAAAAATTTAATGAATTCTTAACGACTGTTGCTCAAAAGTTTGTTGAAAAACTTCCTACTTGTATGAATAATTTTGGAAGAAACTTTATATTATATTTTTATAGTAAAAAGGGTGTTGTACGTAACAGTTTTTCTTTATCTGTTGTTACTAAGGGAACTGTAATTAAGTACTTATATAAACTAGGGGCCAATAAAGCTACAGGATTGGATGGTATACCTGCGCGATTTATAAAGGATAGTGTTCACAACATTGCTGAACCCCTTACTCATATACTTAATTTGTCCATTATTACTGGTATTGTTCCAGATGATCTCAAGTCTGCCCGTGTTGTTCTATTGTATAAAAATAATAATAATAAGACTGAACCTGGTAATTATCGACCAGTGTCTATTTTAAGTGTAGTGTCCAAGGTCCTTGAGAGAATTATTTATGACCAAGTAGAGAGTTACTTATCAGAGAATGACCTACTTTATACCCATCAGTCTGGTTTTAGACATAGATACTCTACTGACACTTGCCTTTTACACCTTACGGATTTCATTAAATTTGAAATGGATAAATGTAATTATGTTGGTATGGTCCTTTTAGATTTACAAAAGGCGTTCGACACTGTCGATCATAATATTTTGCTCATGAAACTTGATGCTATGGGGTTTTCTAGTGATGTAATTCACTGGTTTAGGTCTTACTTATTTAGCCGTACACAAATGGTCAATGTCTCCGCTGTACTTTCATCTAGCGCCAATGTAACTTGTAGGGTACCCCAAGGTTCGATCCTTTGCCCTCTCCTATTCTTGATTTATGTTAATGATATGGAGGCTGTGGTTCGTAATAAATTGCTTCTGTATGCTGATGACTCAGGTATTTTAGTATCAGGTAAAGACATCCAGTATATTACCTCTCAGCTTAATGATGATCTCAGCATTGTGAGTAAGTGGCTCACTGATAATAAACTTTCCTTACATCTTGGAAAGACAGAGTCTATTTTTTTTTGCGTCTAAGCCAAGACTTAGGTCATGTGATCAACTAAATATTGTATGTAATGGTACTACAATAACACCCACCAAATCTGTTAAATACATAGGTGCTGACCTAGATCAATGTCTATCTGGTTAGTCTTTAGCCAACCAGGTAATTAAGAAGGCCAATGCAAAACTTAAGTTTTTATACAAAAAAGTTCATTTTTAAATAGGTATGCTAAACAGCTTTTAGTTTCTTCATTAATACAATGTCATTTTGATTATGCGTGTGCCTCCTGGTATTTAGGGTTGAGTCAAAATCTAAAAAATAAACTTCAGGCCACACAGAATAAGTTGGTGAGATTTATACTTAATCTCAGTCCCCGTACTCATATAGGAAGGGCTCATTTTGAGGAAGTTGGTTGGTTACCAGTACATCTGAGGGTAAATGTCCTTATTCTTGGTCATGTACATAAGATACATAACAATAGTGCACCTAGTTATTTAAATGAGCATTTTCAAATTGCAAATGAGGTACACTCTTACTCCACTCGATTTAGAGATAGTAACAGTTATTCTATTCCAAGAGTTAAGGGTTTCGGTAAGAAAACATTTGTATTTAATGGTTGTCAGGAAGCGAACAGGTTACCAACACATCTTAGGTTCATAACTAGTCGTGATAATTTAAAAAAATCTCTTAAGGAACATTTTATGCAATCAATATCTGTTTAGTCATTTTAATCTAGTCATCTTACCTAGTTTTTATTTATATATTCTTGTGTTTAGTGCATATTTTAGTAGTACCTATTCATTGTCAAACATATCTGTCATAATAATTATGATTATAATACATGTGTGATAAATTTTGTGATTGAAATACTTATGTGCAATAATTGATATAAGAAATTTTGATTGAACAATTTATGTGCAATACTTAATAATTAGTAAATATTTTGCCTTTCTGGTGTCATATGATCAATTCTAAGGACCACAATGGAAATAAGTCGGCTTATGCCTTCTTTTTGTGTCATCCTTGGTATTGAATATATGGCATCAACACATGCACTTTCATGTTTACATGTATCTCTTGATGTTGACATTGAATTTGTAGTTGTTTTATGACATGTATTTTTACCAGAATAAAACTATCTATCTATCTATAAGTTGTCCTACTTCATTTATATCAATATGCTATAATTAAATATCAATAATTATGAAAATGGATATTTTCTTAGCTACAAGAAATGATTGTTATGTCATTGTTACGCAAACATTGCTAACATTTCTTTTTGTATGTAACGTAATGTTGCATGTCAACCAGTATTACTTCGGCCGAATATCTTTTTGAAAGATACTTCTTCTTTATCTATTTTCGCCAGTTGATTTCTCGTAAAATTAGTATCACTTCTTTTTGTATTATAAACTTAGAACTTTCGTAATTTTGCATGACAACAGTATTACTAGTATTTCGGCCGAATATCTCATTGAAAGATACTTCTTGTTTATTTGTTTTCACCAGTTGAGTTTTTCGTCTAATTTGGGACCATATGTTCTTTGATCCTGGCATGGCACTTACTTGTCAGATTGAAAGTTCCTTGACCGCCGTATGAACACATCTGCTAATGTTTTAAAATTAAAAATTTCATAATTTATTGTTTAATATGAAATTCTTTTTTAGCCAATGCTAGGGAGAGTGGACGGTAACGTTCAAGAACAAGCCCAATTAAACCAAGTCTGAAACATTTTCAAAATTTGTCAATCTTTGGGGGGCGTACCATTAGGGAAAATGCGTATTGTTTTCTCTTTTTAATTAGATAAAATTCCATTAAATTGGGCATAATGGTTTTTGGTTTCGTTGTTGTATCAATTTCAAAATTAATTTAAAAAAAATCAAGTAATGGCCTCGAGGTACGTCATTTTTAATGTTATGCCAAGCTGCACCATATTGAAAATGAAAAAGTATCGGAAACTAGCATGGTATTCTGTCTCTATATATATGATATGAATTATGTTACATGTCAAAAAGGAAAATAACAAAAAAAATTAAAAGGGTCGTAAGGACAGACCTGACTGAAAACTATAACATTACTGCACTCATACATACCAGTAACATTTGTTCCTAGTTTAATAAATCAGTGAAGTGTTGTTCCGTGCTTCTTACATATACTATACGATCGTTTTATTTAAGTGGACACAATTGAAACCTATTTGCATTATGTCGAGATTATAAATTATTTTGTGGTTGCAAAATAAAATCCTAGGAAATAAAATGATCGCAAAAATAAGCTTTTAAGAAATTAATTCAAAATCTTCTTTTTCATTTGATAAAATCTATTGAATACCAAATACCAAACACTTCTAAAATGGTGACCTCACTTATATTGAGAGAGAAAAACTCGAATTAGTTTTTTTAAATATTATAATCATATCATCTGTTAAATCAGGTTTTTCAAATAGAATAAGAAAGTGAAAGTGATAGGAATTGTCATAGCTTGATTATATTCTAAAATGTGCTTTCCTATCTTGTATATATATTATCAATGTCTTTTTACAATTTCTTCAACGAGCTTTAATAAATGTATTAAATGATTTTTTTCAGTTTTAAAACTTGTTGTTGTTGTTGTAAAACGGCACTATTTTATTAATTTCATTCATGTTCATACAATGATGTTATCCCCTTCATAACATAATTATTCTTCGTTTACCTTAAAATGACAACAAAATTGTTTTACGAATTTTAACGCAAATTAAAAAATACTAAACAAATGCAAAAAATATTATTATCAACAGAAGATCTGGAATATCTTTTGGATACGAAATTCTTGTAAAAATAGTTGTGAACTTTAGCTGGAGCTTCTTTGATGTACTCTAATTCAGAAATTGTAGTAGTGTATGTTAAAAAATCAAGAAATCAAAATAGAGTTGCATAACTACTGCGTGTGTGTACTTGAAAATAATCAATGACAATTTTAGCCATGATTTTACATGACAAATAAGATTCCCTGTCAATGGTTTCTTTGCAAAGTGCGAGATCCACTTTAAAATGAAAATTGTCAATGCTGTAACACCAGACCGTGATACAATATGATAAAATAAAGAATCACCTAGTTAAGCATATGATTTAACATTGATGGTCAATGTACGTATACGTTACTTAATTTCAACCTTTGTGGCATTAAAAGTCTTTGGAATGTGAAAAGTATATCATATCAATATCCTTATAACTTGTTTTATTCATATGTACAATTTTTCTTCTGCAGATATCCCGGAGCTGACAAAGTTTAATCATTTTGAACAATGCTTATTGATTGACGAGAAATAGTTAATATTCAAAATTGACATTACAAATAAAGCAGACAATTTTAACAATCGGGTTTTAAGATGACGAATTGGATTTGTCATTTTTTTAAATCTCTTAGTCATAAAGAAGCATACAGATTTCCCTGCGTATTTAATATTTGATAACATGAGATCGCAAGACAGATCATAACAAAAACATAAATCAACATCGCTGTTGTCCTTCATGATTTATGATCTTAATTTAGAGCTGTAAGCGAACTATGTTTACTCATAAGAACTGATGGTATAAATCATCTTCGTTTCTTGAGTGAACCATGGATTACCAGAAACAAAAATCAAAATAATTATTTATTGATAATGGTCATATGGATAAATTCGCGGATATTTTATTGTCCTAAACTTATAACAATATTTCGTATATTGATGTTTAACTTCATTTATTAATGTCTAAATTTGGGAAAATCTTTAATTAAACAGTGTCTTTGATATTTTTTATTTCAGTCGTGCTGAGAGACTTTGAAAATTTCCGTTACGTCTATAATTAGTATTCTGATAGCAATTTCTTCAGTGTTATTCTTGGTTTTCATTTCTTTACAAGATAAACTAACAATTGCAAGATAATGCGTTGAAAAGTAAATGGAACGAATAGTGTTTTTTTACATATGTAAAATTTGGAATGAGAATGAAGTTGGTTATTTACGTATTTCATTTATATTTTGTCTTTTATTCAATGTCATTAATTTTCTCTAACATTGTATCTATAATTATTTCTTTTCAAATGGACGATGATTAACGCATGTCTTCAACAATATATTTCTTTTGATGATATTTCAAGCAATGTTTAGTAATATTTGATAATTTTGTTGACATTTCAGGAACCATTTAACCAATTAATACCTTAGATTAAACAACAGCAAGTCACGTTTTTTTATATGCATGCAATTTTATCTTACAAATATGTACTGTAAAAATATATTAACTTTCCATTACATGTTAAGTGTAGTTAATGTGTAATAAAACATGTTCTTTTTCCCATTTTTTATTAGATTCTGAACAGATTAAATAGGTTAACATTTTTTTCTTGTATCGCTTGTCTGTTTTTAGTTTTCTGAAACAAGAATTGAAAAAAGAATAGTATTTCAGTTTCTCACAATATATAATTGCTTTTTTTTCGATGAGTTTATGGGAAAAAAATAAATATAAATGTTTCCATGGCAAAATATAACTTACATATATGTAACAAAACGACATTTAAAGCGTAGTGTAAAAGGTTTATTATTAGATATCTATTTACATTTCTAATTTCGAATTGCAACTTGATTCATCATGATTATAAAGAACCTCATCGCACTGTTAAAAATCCGTTTTCCTGTTTTTATTATGCGTTTCCTTTTTAACAAAGGCTGCCAAAAGTCAACTTTCGAGATTGTGACAATTGAATTTTTTTTCGTTTGGTTTAGAATTAAAAATATTACTGGCCAAGAATAGGTCGGTAGATCACAATAAACTCGATGAAAAAGAAAATGATTTAAGATTTCATTATATATCTGATATAGGTCTATTTAGACACCAGGTGGCATGTTCACTAATTGATATGCTTCAGCTTATTGAATTCATTGTCAATGAGCAACACCACGTGTAAGTAGTGCAAAAACAGTGTTATTAGCTACAAATTACGTACGTATAAATGTTTAAAATAAACTGCAAAACCTGTGATTTAAATTCTAAATCTTTAATAAAAAGCAGTTTACTTTTTATTTGTACCATCATGATATAATTATTAGACTGTTTAAACCTCTAAGTAAAATAAATATTGATTTAGTTGATAGATGAACACCCCGACAAATAAGGAAGATTCTTAACACTTCCAAGCGGAGAATATTTCCTTTATTAACTTTTTAAACAAGACAAGATTTGATAAGGTTTACATCAATGTACCATAATTCATCCCCCATCAATGTAAGTAATGACATAATTCTGGCTACGTTATAGTTCGCAATCAGAATGGCGTTATAAATGTAACTTTGCATATAAATTACAGAAAGATAGCATTCAAAGCCTTCCGCGTCTGCAAATCATCATCATCATCTGCTGGAAAGTCAACTTTGAATGTCTCCCGAGCACTCATTTGTGAAATTCAAAGGCTGTTTTTTTTATCTAAGCTCTTTTCCCTTTATTGTCTGATTTCATAAATACTTTAATCATTACTCTAGCAAGCATAGATTGCTAAATTTGCAAGTTTATTCCAGAAGCTGTTTATATCTTAAAAGTGAACATTTATGTTTAGGTAAATAAAATGCAACAGAAGTCTAAATATGAAACACATTTCATATGCATGGCATAATTTCGAAGAATTTGAAGGAGAAAGTTTTACTATGTGACACAAACAACTGCATTTTAAAACATATATGGGATACATGTACTTATTTTAACAAATTACATACAAATTCTTTGATTAACTTCGTATCATGCAAGCAAAATGGTTTGGTGTTTTGTTAACGTTATAGAATGCACATTTCGTATGATACCAGCAAATTTGTATCCATAACGATCAAAAGAAGAACCATAAATCTGAAAATAAAGTATAAAATTGACTGTTGAAAAAATTCAATTTTAGGTACATGTATTCAGACCAATTTACGAGCCTTCAAAACTGAAATGTGGTGATGACATACATTCACAAATTAAAAATTTCTATTTTATAAATCTACCATTATTCATTTGAATATAAACATGTTTTTCATGAACTATTATTAGATTGGGTTGCTTATTCTCTCTCATCTGATGATTACAATATAATTTATAAAAGAAATGAATAAATAATTGTAAAGGTAACAAATTCTAGACCTGATGAGAACATAGACATTATGTCTATGAGACAATAGTATCCAATATAGATCTAATTGTTTAGACAAGTATTTTTTCTTTGATATTGTTAAATCATAAGGCCGTTTTGAAAAAAAAAAAATTTTCTCTTGATGCGCAAGTGCCGATAACTGAAAACTGAAACAAACTTTTACTCATTTCCTTCTTATTAATCTGTTTCCTTTGATGGTGCAAACGTTTAAACAAATGATTTTATTCTTTAATTATTTGTGAAAAATGAGAGAAATTTTTCACTCATTATGCCTCCTTTTTGAAAGATGTTTGAGTCCTTAAAGAATAACAAAACGTATCTGCAAAATGACGGAAAATACTGCAAAATGACGGAAAATAGAATATAGAATATAATTTGAAGTGAAATACATTGTACCTCAAATTCACGGGCAATTTACTTAAAGCGAACAATTACCACCACTTTCATATATATATAAATATATATATATTAAATGCAAAGTTTTAAAAAGTCCGTCAACTAGTTTAAATTTCCTTGAATAGTTTGTTAAAATGCAAAATACTTTAAGAATGTCTTCCATTGAGTTAACTTGAAAGACAACGTACAATTAAAACTATTTTACACCAAAAAAACATTTATACCCTAAATTTATAAAGTATTTGAATTAATTATCAATAAAGAGCAACAATAAAAACAACAACAAAAAACACAACAATACACTTAAGAACAATATTATTCTTTGTTTAACATCTCTTTAAATGAAGAATGATTTATTCTATATTTATTCTTTCAGATAATTTATCAATGTGAAACAAATGACACTATGTCACAAAAGACCCACAAACTTAGGAGAGGTCGTAAGTGTTAGATATGAAAAGAAAAGAAAAGGATGACTTGAACCATTGAATAATAATGTCAAAGAACATTCTTTCTGTATAAAACATCATGGCAATAAGGAAAATGAAATCATGACAAAGTACAAAACTATCAAATACAATTACGAAGTAATAGATGTCAATAAAAGACAACACTAGTTACCTCATTTTCCTTTAATTTTGTCAGAAGAACGCATGGTTACCAAAATGCGTTTGATTTGCATCAGGAAAAAAAAATTCATTAGTCGATGAACAATATCTATTACAATGTTATTATATGAGGTTTATAGAACAGTTTTGACTTAAACCTGAGCATGCTAAAACTTTTGACAACATAAACAAAATCTAACACCATTAGTAAAATTAAAAATTAATAGAAGTGATAATCAAATGTATTTAATATAATTAAATTCTGTAAGATATAGTAGACGCACCCAAATACTAGAAACTGCTTTTTAATCCAATAGGGGGATACATAAAAAGGAAAAATGTCATCAACTATATGTTTCGTGCAACCTGAAATACGATTTAAAATAATTTAACCAAAATAATGTTTTCGATGGAAAATATTATTGGGCTTTTATTATGTATTAAATTAACAATGTTGTTGTCTAGAAACGCAGACTAAAAATAAACATTTACACTTACCATAGACGTTTAAGAAATGAGCTAATATTTAATATCTGTAGTAAAATCTTTGCAATAAAAACACAGAGTTTATTTTCGATTGTACTAACTTGATAGTTTTAAAGTAACTTCCCACGCAAATCAGTTACTAGAGGAGTTGATTTATGCTGATACATATGCCTTGGTTTTACTTATATTTTATAGACCTTTTTTGCAATTTATCTGATAATGCCTGTTACACGTATTTTCAGATATAAAACTTCTTTATCACGTTTTACATTCGGCATCGATTATTTTATTGTTATTTTATGTTCGTATATATTATAATAATTTTAGAATATAAAAAAACAGTTCAGTTTAAGGTACAAAACGAGAAATAATATTACAAAGTTATCGTTATGAGTGACAATAAAGTCACGTTTGTTAAAGCAGGAGTGTATGAAATTAACCAATTTTGTCATCAATGTATAGTAAATCACTATTTGAGATTCATCAGTCGAGCAATAAAATTTATTGAACATGTTCTATGTGATAGAACAGTTTGATGGATTCATGTTTTATCAAAAGAGTGGACACATGCTTTCCATCGTTTGTCATAAAACCATATATGGATATAGGCAGTGGTTTACGTTTTCTAATAAATGAAAACCCCTTTTATAATATCATCTACATACTTAAGCGTGGAAAAATATGTTTTGAGATTTGTTGTTTAAAATTCTGATTCTATAAGCAAATACTATTGTATTGACTTATATTTGGAACAATTAACGGCACTTCTTGATAAAACCAAATACTACATACACAAGTTCAAATGGGCTTTAAAGAAAGTGCAAATTTGATAAACGCTCATACATACAGTATATTCAGTATAAAATAAGTTTTCAATTTATCCCCAATTTTTAAGCAGGTGGTTTTTTTGCCTTGTAAATTCTCAGTGCCGTTTTAACCTTTTTACTCCCCTTTTTATTATGGGTATATATGTAATTTAAAGGGTTTAATTAAGCCAAAATTCCCTTTTTATAAAAAAATTTGGTAGTTATTTCCCTTAAAGGCCAAACCAAATCTATTGTGGTGTTGTGTGTTCATGTTTGTATTTGTTCCTTTTGTTATGGATGATTAAACTGGTTTTGCAAGTTAAGTGATGGATGATTGATTTGGTATGCAAGTTATCTTTAGATGATTTGCTTCTGGGATAGGTAATACTTCTTGGTAACTGACCACTCCTTTCATTGCATTCAAGGCAGTAACATCTCGTACATTCAAAATATATACTATTTCTTTATAGAAATATTGATAAGTTTTTTATTATTCATAATAACTGTTTTGAAGATCTCATCTATTTCAAACCTGGTATGTGTATATTTATTTTAATTGTAATAGTGAAATATTTATAATGTATATATTGTAATTATTGTAATTATGAGTTATGCAATTCATGAATTTTCTATTATATAATATTTCTTTTTGTTATTTGTATTATAATCATTTTATTTTGTTATATGTTTCTTCTACACCTGAATAAATCTAGTAAAAACTACGTACTGTTGTTTTACTAAGAACCCCCACTACATATATTTTTAAAGTGCTTATAATTCATAATGCTGTAGTTGGGAGTTTGAAAGTTATTTTAACTTTATTTTATTTTTTAACAAAATTAGTCAGTACAAAAGAAAGTATGCTTGTGTATATTTTATCATTTGTATAGTTTTAATGAATTTCCTCGTCTTCAGATTTGAGGATGCCTTTTCATATGGTAACATATAATTTGGATTATTAGATTTGTTTCGGCTTGTGAAGCATTATCACACTTTAAAAAATCCAAAATATATCAACTTGTTAAAACAATGTGCAATTCATTTAGAATGTAAGATTTTTAAGATAATTCCGGCATCAACAATGTGTCACAGGTAAGCAAGTGCACATTTGTACACTGACCCTTGCTCTTATATATTAATATTTCTTCCAATGGAAAGATTATTCGTATTTTTCGTCAGCTCCAGCTTTCGACATATACTTGTAGAAATTTTAAATTTGAATGGGTAACATTAACTTTGAAATTAAACAATTTTGGCAATAAAGATGATTAGATCTAAACAAAAATAATAAATATTTTTAAATATATCTTTAATGTGATGTAAAGGAAATGTGCTGGTAAAATGGTAATCGTGTAATGAAAATAATTGAAACCGTAAACTCCCTCGATAAGACTATGTTACTTCGAAATAATGGAAAATGAAACATCTACGACCATTTCGCACTGGCATAATCAGTAGTGTGCCATTTTCATAATAGCATCGTTGCATCGTTACATCAATACAAACTGATTAAAAAAGTTCTCAAGATTCCAGAATCATGAAGAAAACGGAAAGAAAATTCTCTTTAATTATATACCACTGTCACATGTTTGGCATTTATTTCGATATTAGGTCTATGCTTAGTTATATTGTCTTACCGTATATTATTGATGTATGCTTACGTCTTAGAATAAGTATCTAAATCTATTAATTATTTTGTCAATGACTGGAAAGGAGGCTTCAAAATCAATTTTTTTACTAAATGAATACATTATGTTTACTTTTCATGATATAAACGTATTTTATCAAACACATTGCATCTATCACATTGAATAATAAATAACAGAATCAAAGTGGGCATCCATTTTGCTACATTTTGATACCAATATTTTTATTAAATTCTTGTCTAAAGATCATACCGTGTATATTCATGTAATAGTTTTAAAATAGCAGACTATATTTGTTCATGTATTAAACAAGCATATTTGAAACAATTAAAAAGGCTCAAGACAAATGCTATTTTTTTCTTTTTGTACTAAGTGTGATACCTATGAAGAGATATCACAGCATGGTTAAAATGTACTTTGACAAATGGAGAAAAACCTCAAATATGCTATTTTTTTCAATGCGGGATTGTGTCACTTGTCCTAACATTTAAATAATTTGTGTCTGCAAAATGACAAAATGTGATGTTACGAGCCAGGCGTAACTAGAAAGAAAAGCCAGCAACAAACTTGTAACAATAACAAATTTATTACAGAAAAATTATTAAAGAAAAATAAAATAACAAATTATCGTTACAAATACCTGAAGTCCAAATAAAAATTACAAATGTCTAGTCTGATCCTGGAATGATCCTTTTTCAATAGCACAGTTAAATCCAAGTTAAATCCAAGAACACTTTAGAATAAATTCCCACAATAAAATCCACAAGAATAATTAATAATCCAAGCTCCAATAAATCACTTAATTTCCAAGTTGAATAATACTCCAAATATATTGATGACTTAAAAGATTACTGATGACTAAAAAGGTAACTGATGACTTAAAGATCACTGATGACTTAAAAGGTAAAGGTAATGAAAAATGTCAATCTATATATATTAACTAAGAAGTTTCTAGAATAGTCTTCCATTTACTACAGTAATCATAATCTAGCAACTTCACCAATAAAGATCATTCCAGAAGTTTCTATCTAAATATAATGCATGAGTTTTCTACAATAGTTAAGAACCTTCTAGTACATACATGTAGTTTATGTTCTAAAAATAGAACAATGATAATATTGGAAAAACCAACTGGTCAGATACAAACTATATACATGTAATATGTTGCATACATAACAGTGATTATAAAGTAATATAGCGATGCTTGATTTCATATTTAATACAAAAATATGCAAAACCAGTTTTCCCCCAACCATTCAATGTTATACATTATGCTAAAAATATTTGATCTGTAAAGGGAGGTCTGTTATATAACAAATACTTATGTTGAAAGTATCATACATAACAAAAAGCCACGAGGTCAAAGAACTAGGGCAAGTCTGAGATACATGCACATTTATATAGCGGATAATAAAATGTTCTAGAACAAAATATTATTATTATATTATTATATAAATGTTTATTATAAGTCACTTAGAACATATATCAATATCAACCTTATTATCGTAAACAACATTTTATAATAATATTCAAATCATAAATTTCTATTGTTTTTTTTTTGTTTGGTCAATATTTGAAAATTTCATGGAAAATGTACCCATTGTAGACATATCCACTTTAATTGTCTAGCTGTGTTGATATCTAATTATATGCTTTAATAGTTAGAATTGACATTTTGTTCTTAAATTCACCTCACCTGATTTACAAATTATTTTAATGTGATAAATGTAATGTCTTTAATAAAAATAGCTTAATTCAAAAATATAAGAACTTGAAACTTGTTTATTAAGTAATAGAATTAACTGGCCAGACTTTTGCGTTTGTCTATAGTAGTTGACCAAGTTATACAAAGACAAGTTTGTAAAAGATAGATTTTATAATTCATTCTCTTGGTAAGGCGTAGACGTTTGAGAAAATATTTCATTATTAAATACTGTCCCTTCCATTTTCAATTGTCGTAATTGGTAAATTTCTGTGCAGACTACCAGTTGTTACCGAATTACGTGACATGACAACGAGAAGACTCTGTAATGTATTAGTCTTTTAAAATTGTCTACTGATTTCTACATCGTTCCTAGACACAAATTTGGACCATGTTTCTTTGATCACCAATAAAAAGAGACACCTTCATTTGAATAACTTAATAGTCTGTTAAGAATATCGTGTAAGATTTGCTTCATGTGTATAGCTCCGAACACACTGGTAGCACACTCTTTTTATTTTTTTGATATTGACGCCACAGTGTTTGATTTCAAGAATTTAAAGAAACCTAAAACATCATTTCACATTAAAGCATTTTACGCTCATTTCTGTCTGCCTCGATTTTAAAGTGAAGGAAACCGTTACAAACAGATTAGATTTTCTTGATATTGATTATTATAATAAACCAAAAATACGAATAGATATTGCATTGCATGGTTAATACATACGTACGACGTAAGAGTCATAGCGCACACTATATGAATTTGATTACTTGTGACGCAAAAATGACGCGAAAGTTTCCTCAGTCTAAAATTTCACTGTCCATTTAATGAGATGACTTAAAAATTATTCTCCTTTAAAATAAAAATTATGATAATATGATAATTCTGAACGAGTAGAAGACATTTCAATAATTCAAGTTATATGGTTTAAGAATATGATGAAGGCATCCACACTTTTGGAAACAATGAAATGGTTTGTGAGCAATGAAAAATAAAAACATGCAGCTTTTGTGTGGTAAAGTTTTTATGAGATTAAATAAAGTTTCAGTATCTTTCACGGTCCCTACAAGATTTTTATAAAAATGTTATTAATTAAATAACACCGCAATAAAAGGTATATCAGCACGAGTGTAAGAACAGGCCATACAGATGACGATTGCTCTAAGGACTGTTGTCAATCCTAGTTTCACTATTGTTTATATCAGATAACTATATACATTTCGGCCTTTCTAACGTACCATGATCAAAAGGGTGCTTTGTTATAAAGCTGAAAACTACTTGAATCTAGATTCCTTAAAGTGTTATTTAAGGAATATACAAACTGGAAAGCCATGAAGATATTCCAAAAATTCCATAGTTTAAGAAAATAAAATGTCTTGTTAGAAATAGAAAACTAATACGAACAATCAATAATGTTCTGACAAGTAATCGACGTTTAACATTTATTATCTAGCTTTTATGCAGTTTCTGATCTTAGTAAGTTTAATCCATTAAAATGAAATATCCATCCGCTTTAAATTTATTTGTTTCCTGCTTCTATGAAATTTCAATTTAAGTGATGGTGCTCGGTTTGACTCGATGTGACTGATGTTGTCTTTCTTAATCAAAAACTGAGTTTTCTTTCCATTCTAAAATTCAATCAAGGCAAGTAAATCTTATATAATGCTAGATACTTTTTAAACAAAAATCAATCACATTATTTACAACCATATGTTTTAAAAAGGAAATTGATATGTAGAAGATATAAAAGGAGAAAAGGAGAACATTTTATTGACTAAAGTGTACGACTAAATTACAAATTTATAAAACTGCTGTACTTTTTTTGCCCTTATTGCATTGTTGTTGTCTTTTTCATACAATTTCTTTTGGACATTATTGTTCCGTGGTACAAGAGTCTTCCATTATCTTTTATGTTTACCATTTACGACGTCTGCTGAACATCTTGTCTCTTTTGTGACACTCTGTGATCTGATTCACATTTTCAATTACCTCGAAGCATAAAACATAATCAGTCAGATACGAAAGATCCACTCGCTAAAGATACTACAAGCAATAATTAGACAGTGAAAATGCTGCTATGAAGTGATTTAACCTTTAAAAAAATCGGGATAATAATATTCAAAAACATTAATACTTATATTTGAATATCATTGAAGTATAAAGAGTTTTAACATCAAGTTACTTTTAGTGACCAACTGAATGTAAATTCAATTCCTACATTTCATTCATAATGTTACATAGTCAATTAAGGAACGTTTAAACTAGTAAAAAGAATTTTCTTAAACTTTGCATCATAAATGAGAGGTAAAATTTAAATAAATTCGTGGAAAAATAAGGGTCATTGTCCTATGTTTGATTTATCTGCCCCTATAATGAGTTTTCGTACTCTTACATAATCTATACTTAAAATGATATTATGCTATTACGCTTTGTACCAAAAAGTATCTATAAAATAATATATTCTACAGACTTGATAATACGTTTTCAAGATGTCTTTAATAGAGAACAGAATCC
This sequence comes from Ruditapes philippinarum, assembly GCF_026571515.1. NCBI lineage: Eukaryota > Metazoa > Mollusca > Bivalvia > Venerida > Veneridae > Ruditapes > Ruditapes philippinarum. Next base: position 39,149 of record NW_026861072.1, read on the forward strand.
ATGATTACGTTCCTATTTCAGGGAAATGCCATATTTTATATGGTCATTATTTTATTCCGCACAGCGAACACTGTTTCAGATTTAAATCAGCAATTATTCAGTTTTTTCGATATATTTAAGAAAAAAATATCCCACACTGTGATTTTATTGCTCTACGCCCTCGTGATATAATTCCTCGTATCCGGACTCCAAACAGTGATTTTACCAAGTGATAAAATCACCGATTTGGATATATTATTTCAATTCTAACACGACATCAACAAATAAATGCTGCCGTACCTGACTATTAAGCTTATTTGTGCCTGATTTCCTTCCGTACTTATTTTCAGCGCATCGCATTTTAGTGGTTACGTCACATTTATAATGATTTCGTCACATGTCTAAATATAGAACGTCAACAGTGATTTTGTTGCATCTTAAAACACACTTTCGGTTCTTCTATGTTCAATAGGGGAAAATGCAGATCGTGTTAGAATATAGAAAAATAATTCAAAGAGTAAAATAACATTTATCTAAATCAAATATCACTAGAAAAATTAAAGAGATCATATGATTTCTTTTTGATTCATTGTAAAATTTTATTGAAGTACAAACAAATAGTATTAAATATACAAAAGATAGTGAAAAGAACAGAAAAAGCAATATCACCGGCGACTTAGATATGACGTTTTACCTTTAGGCTATGCAATATGTTAATTTTTATACTAGTCTTAATTCATATGTAATTAACTCGCATTGTAATAAGAATAATTTATTTATTTACCAGGAAATACCACCAGTACTGTTATTTCCTGGAAAGCAAATGTTATGAAATAAACCACAGTAATGTTATTGGTGAGAGCTTCTCAAAAGTTTGGTGCCAGTATATTACTCTGAACTGTCAATGTTTATATGGATAACCTTTAAGTTAATATGAGGAAACAATGTTTAGTAATTCAGTAAATACAAGTACACAACAACCAATTCTAAATGTCCATTCTTTAATGTTAAACATGAATTCAAACGTATACAAGGTGTACGTCTTAAAATTGCATTTGCCGAGCTCTGCAATGTTTATTTATGAGTCTAGCTAATATCCTCAATATAACATTTTGAAAATTGAAAAGAAAAACCAACCACAACAATAAAAAAGAAAAGAGGCACGCACGTAACTGTACATAACTGTGAAAAGTACACCTTAATCTATATATTCGTGTACGAGTATTTGATGTTAATTGACCAATAATTGAAAATATTTTATGATATAATATAACAAGAAACATTGCAATGTCATGAAACCAGGTTTTCAATTATCACCATAGTAGATATATATGTTGTAGAACAAGCAACAAACAATCTAACTTTTTAGTTACTGTAACATTGACCGTAGGGGGCCAAAAATCCATTTCAAGTAAGGTCTTTATAAAAACTTGTTTTACACAAAATTTCATAAATTCAAAATATCTTATTCCAAACTAGTTATTGACCAGAAACCTATTTTCTATTTTTAGTAACAGTGACCCGACTGAAAACAGATTTTCTGTTTTTAGCAAAAATGACATTGACCTTGACTCTACAGGACCCAAAAGCAGGCAGATGAGCTGGCAGACATGCAACAACCTAGAGGGTTTCTGTTTTATAACTAAATAAAGTTTGTTGTGATTTACTTGATATATTACACTAATAATTAAATTTCATTGAAAAAACAAAGGGCCATAATGAGGTAAAAACTTATCCAATCATCCAATCACAAAACTCAGACAACATGCATCAGGGCACTTGAAGACAAGGCTAGTCTGTGAAAGTTTGAACAAAATCCCTTGAGAATGTAGAAGGAGTTGCGCAACAGAAGAAATTTTTCATTACATACGCTATATAAGAAAAAAAAACAAAGGGCCATAATTAGGAGTTATGCACAGAAGAAATTGTTTACAACCGCACGCCCGCCCGGCCGCCCGCCCATCCGCCCGCCGACATACCTCAATCTAATCTTCGGAAAACCTGGTTCAAAAGTACCTAATACATAAAAAGGCCTGTCCCACTCTTTCCAAGAATTTAACTTTACCAATACATTCTTAGCGATATTTATAAAAATATCCGCTGGCCAGATGGGCTATTTAATACTTTTCATAATGAAATATATACTTTAATAGAATTATGACAACATGTCAAGCTATTTTGACTTTTACATGTTCACTGACCATTTACACTTGGATAGGCATAATATCAGTTTAATATGAATTTCATTACGCCACAAAACATAAACGTGACTTCGAACCTACGATGAATATTTCATCAACGCATTTATATATGATTGTTAATATTATCCCAAATATCATCAAAATGTTATTGTAAAATATTCATAACGTATGTGTCGGTTTCATGTTCTTCACTCTAAATCACTGCATTGCATGTGTCATAAGTTTAGACATCCTTCTCCAATTCCTTCGAATTGTTTCTGAGAATAAATTTAAAAAATATTGAGAAATAAGATAAAATATGTTAAATTGTAGTCAGAGATGTTTTAAATTTCAAAGACCGCTTATAGCTTCACAGTCAAATAAATGGTTATTTTTTATGAAATGTCTATCTTTTACAAGCTATACCCCTGCTTTAACGCTTGAATCGTAATCTCTTAGAGGTAAAGCTGACGAAAGAATTACTCGAATTTCGTTTTGTGTTTAGATGTCATATAGTGTTTCTTGACAAATCAAGTGACTGTTACATTTTCAATTTGTTGAATATGTGCTTATAAAGACTTATGTGCTCAGTATTATTTTCAGATATATATCAATCCTGATTTAGCAAATGTAAATGAATTCGCCTCTAGCAATGTGAGAGATATTTTCTTTTACGCTATGACAACTGCAGACAATCCCATCAAGCGTTTTGATTGCCTTCCAAGACACAATTCTTGCTTCAGAGCTCTGAAAATGTAAGAGGTCACATCTTTTATTCTACAATTACTTTAAAGATATTTACTTATCTTGATTACGAAACAAGTTCTTGCATATAGATTTATCACTTTCGAATTCGCTTCCTAGAACTAACCAGTACTGGTGTCATATGACGATTTACGATCTTGACCTGAATATTCTACAATTGACAATCATGTTCTCATTACAATTTCAATGTCTGAAATGCGCTTATAAAAATTGAGAAAAAAGAAAAGATTGCAGGCTCTGTTTCATTAAACTTATTTCATAGACGGATATGGAAAGTGCAAGCTACCCCCTTAGGTTGATTTCCAAATTTATCACGAGGTGGTATTTTTTCAATTACACTCCGCAGACGTTTTCATGCGGCGGTTATCTGGAACCTTAAATTAGACACATGGACGCCATTCAATGACATACTGCGTATGGTCCCATGTAAACAAATGTAAATGAAACTAAAATAAATAAAAGGTCAATGCGATACTGAATGATCTTTCGGTAGAGTAACAATGTATGAATACTTTGCCATTAGGAATAATAAAACCACTGCGCAGAAAGTAAAATAAACATATTTAGTTACCTTTTCATGTTTTGACATGTATGCTGCAAGACTTATATGTGCAAGAAGCTTGTAATCTTTACAAAAAATGAATGTTGTGTGGAATATCTGTATAGAAAAACAGTTGGGAGAAAACAGGTTAACAGCTCTAAAACGTATGCAATACATATTGAAATGCTGAAGTGAATATGCTTATATTAGACCATTTGCTCAACAATCTTTTTTGTTTTACTGATATTTATCAACCTGTATCAATAACGCTAGATCACTTTCCTTCGTCAAATAAAAAAATTCGGTCAGTTTAAATTGCATATTTATGTATATATATAGTTTAAATCGCATTTGATAATATTTTGAAAAAATATAATTGCCTCCTATTATTACAGTTCAGATATTCTTACATTATTTTCATCTTTATTATTATTTTATGAAGGACAATGTGCCCAATCATGTTAAATCAAACATTAAATCTTTTTAAAAGTTGCATTCGTCGATACAATCAATTTAACTTAAATTGGTCTATAATGACATGTTGTTAATACAATAAGTAATAAATTCGATAGAATTTAGTAAAAGACATCAAACACTGACAGAATTATATTGGCACGTGTAGTATTCATGATCGTATATAACATACATTTATATAGCAGTTAATTAAATGTTCTTGAACAAAATATAAGTAATCATTTAGAGCTTTATCAACAGTTTCTTATGAAGCAATATTTCATAAGAATATCCATATTATCATATATTTCTATTGTTGTTATCAATATTTGAAATACTAACGAAAAATGTACCCGATGTAAATCAATTAATGCTGTTACATTTTTAAAATATGTCAGCATGAAATGAAATGAAGACAAAATAATTGAAAAAAATGTTTATAAATTTAAAACCTATTCATGACTTTTTAAGCTCTACAAACAATGTTTATATTTGATTCATTATGTACAAATGAATTTATTGCACTTCAATGTTACTCTAAATATAGTCATTGAACGAGCGTGGGAAATAACGATCTTTTTTATTATATCCATGGCCTAGTTGTACAGATCGTTGACTTCAAACAACATGCCCCTCATTGCTGGGGGTTCGAATAGCGACAGAGACTTGGGATTTTTTCTTTTTAGGAATCAATTCAGCTAGTGAACGTTTGTGATTGAACTCGGGTGCTCGTTCGTGCCTGAAATTAGGCACGAAAGGGCACATGTGGTCCTTATTCACCTCTCCATTGGCATATCATATTGTTATTTAGGAATTGGAGCTTACATTTGCAACTGTATTGTATGATATTTTAATATCGTGTATTTATTTATGATTTTTAAGATGTCATTTGTTACTCTAATTGTGAAATAATTGTAATACATTGTAAAATAAATAGTCATATGAAACCTTTATAGTCAGAATTTTAAAATATCAGTTGTTAAGATATTATAGACTAATCATATAAAATAAATGAATTTACCATTTATTTTGGATCATCTTCAGGATATGAAGTGGGTAATTTACGAGTATATAATATCAATGTTATTTCATTTTCAGATTATAGAGCACGACCAATTGATTTAGGCGTATCAGTACTATCTAAAGATGATGGGTACTGCACAGACCAAAAAGAAAGAGATATTTATATAAAGTTTATTTAAAATAAAATTAATTCAATGACTCTACCACTGACAGCCTTATTTTTACTTTTTTTTGGGGGGGGGGGGGTTATATTGTTCATTTTACTAATGGTCACAAAACAAAATTGTATGACATTCCATTTATCATTTGTGTTCCTATATTCATTTGAGGTACAGGGCCTGATTGTTCCTACATAAAAAGGATTTGTTTGAGAAAATTGGCAAAGTTTTAAGAACAAAATACTCGTCACCAGTGCATGATCACTCGAAAGAGGGTTAACTTCAAGAAGAGCACCAACAAAAATAAGGTATTGATATTCTGAATTGCAAATATTCTGCCTTAACATTTCAAATTCAATGACTGACTAGGTCGGTATCCCAATTTTTGTACACTTAATGTTATCCATATTTATCAAAATGAAAATGCATGGTTTTGATATACAAAAATATACTTTTATCCAGGCTTTACAGTTGACATGAACGAGGGATAATTCGCATATATTTTTTTCTGAACCGTAATGGAAGTAATTGGTGCAGCGTGCAGCAAAGTGCTCTCCCCTTTATTTTTTGTACGGAGCATTTTCTTTGGTTTGAGGTTTTCAAATGACCAATCAAAATACTCCATACGAAAATGAAGGGGAGCAATCTGCTGCATCCTTTACTTGAGAATTTGACAAATCGGAAAAAATATTTGTTCGTTAAAGTTTCATATGAGGTTTGGATTAAACAGTTATTACATTTGAAAATATAACTTTATCATATTTATACGCGCAATACAAAAACTATTCATTCATTTCGAATAAACTGCCTTTCAGTCAGGTTATTTTCAGAAAAATAGCGACGGTCAGGTCGCTGTCGACTTACACTTGCAGTGATTTCGAGATTACTGATCTTCTATTATACATGTTATAATGACAGCTTTAATTTTATTTTAAGAGTAATCAATACTCTACCATTTGGTTTCACGATTATGAAATTTGGTGAAAACAATGTAGGAGTTATTGAGTTCATATTAAGATGTGTTCTGAAAAATGAAGAGCGAGTTGAATATCTTTTCTAAATATATATGTTTCATTTCCTTAAATTGTCTTATGGGGTATGAAGAAAATTGAATTAAAAGCATAAACATGTTTCAAATGAAAAAGTACTGCAGATTACATAGTCTTCTATAGAAATTGACATTGCTTCATTACCAGAAGAAATGCTACCAGTTCAAACAATGCAATTATATCATTTCTGGAAAGAGGATTAATAGATAAAAATTGCAGACTTTTAATGAGTTTGTTCATCAGATTGATAAAATGTAATATAATATATCTCACACTAAAACAGCACCAGATTTAAAGTTAAGCAGCTTGTTTGATCATTTTGAACAACTTATATCATAACATGACACTCATATATTACGCAATTAATTAAACACAAATGTATGAATGTAAAATCAGTGTATTCAAGCAAAACATAATAAATTATATCTAATTAATAATTGACGGAAAGTCAGTTGTTGTATGGTTATTTAAATAACTCTTTTGAAACATTTTGATTTTGCATTAGATACAGATGTGTTTTATAAGCTTTAGAGTTTATTCAAATACATAAGTGCAATAATGGTGGAAAATACCATCATTCACTGTTCTTAGGATAGCTTAATAATCTTTGCTAGCAATATTATTAAATTGAAATTCACAAAGTCGTACAAAAGATAGGATTAAGTATTTATTTAGGGAAATGTCATGTGTATTTATTTTAATGGAAAAACACAAATCACATTACTTTTGATTTTCATAAGCAATTATTCTTGTTTTTGTGTAAGGATTAAGGAATAAAAAGAAGGTAGGAAAATAATTAGATAATGTCATATTAGTTATGTCTTAATACTCAAAATAAATAAAAGGGTCAATATTTATTCTTTATTCATTGTTGTTGCTGTTACACCTTTCCGTCAAGCCATACGTCATTTAGCTTTTAGAAAAAACGTATTTAGTGCTCGCCCATTTTTTTAAGCCAATCACCAACGAGGATTTTTCAAATATTCAGGTTTCAAATCTTAATAGAACAGATTTTATATAAACTGGACGTTTTATATTATAAAACGCAAGTGGGCGGAGCTAAGTTTCGAAGAGCGCTAAAGTGAAATATACGCATGTGCAGAGATCTTGAAGTTTACTCCTACTAATCAATATTTATGCATCATGTTTTTTCCGTACACGCACATGTATATCGTCACTACGGCATAGAATTAAAAAAAGAGGTTCATTGAAATGAAAACAGGCAAAATAACAGTTAAAATGTTTTATTACTTACGGAACCAGTATCATTTTATAATTTCCAAGTAAAAAGTTTACTTATTCCAACAAAGTATGTATGTAATATTTTTTACTTTTTATGTAAATATTACAGCCCGTGCCGCTGCAAAACCGAAAGTATGGTGTTTTTATTAATTTTACATTTATTTTTGACAATATACTGCCATTTGTCCGAAGATGATATGTATATGAACATAATAAATATGTATGCTGCATATATAATCAAGCTACAGGTTTATTTCAGCCCGAAAAATATGTCGATGTGACGGGCGAGGCAAGACATGTCGACTTTTTGTAGCTTATTGTGAAGTTGCAGTACATGAAAATCAGGCACATGACAAATCAGCACATAAATAAAACATTCTAGTGTTCCGTGGTATACATCTTTTCTACGTGTCACACTTCCTTACCTTATTGCAATGAATTTTGACTGCATTGTTATCCATCGCTGGTTTGTTTTTAGCAGAGATTGACCTGTGTATGTTCAATTGAGAATATTTCGCAAAGAGGGTACCGATCTGGATATGCACCGTGATATTGTCTGATTTACCTGGACAGAATGTGGGAATAAGCTATGCAACTGAAAACACGTGACCCGAAAATGTGTACCGCTACCTCTTCCGAATTTGGTTATACACATTTAGGCTATCGTGTGACGTCACGCAGTGTGTTGGGCGGAAAAAAATGGGCGGAGCACTAAGCCGGTTAGAGTGCATATTGGATGTTCTTCGTAAATAAGAAAGCTACAGTCGCTTCGCAAGCTCCGCTCCTTTTTAGCTTTCTTATTTACGAAGAACACCCAATATGCACTCTAACCTATACATGTTGCTCACTCATATACGCTATAGATTGAACTATTTTCTTCTCGTTTAGATAAATATACCATGATAATTATCTACAAGTAAGCTATATGCTTTTGGCTGGCATAAATAAGAAATTTGAATACTCAATGTTGTACCGGTAACTAATATCAGTATAATTGTAATTTTTTTCGAAGACAGAGCCAATTTTATGTTGTATGACAAAGGATTCAATCCAAATAGTATCAAGTATCGACGATGTGTTTCTGACCCACCATATAGTAAGTAAGGAAATGTTGTTCAGTAGCTTCATTTATATAATTAAAAAATATCTATTTGCTATATTTATTGTATTTGAAGTTGATCTTGTTTCCTGACATGGACAAAATGTAAATCTTTATAATTATGTATGATTGTTATTTTGAAATATAAAATTCTTATATGGCACTTAAGTGCTCAGTTCTGAAGTGTATTGTAAATGTTACATTTCGTAAATGATAAAAGTAAAAGGCATAGAAAATGGACACTCTAATGACTAAATCATTATATTTATTTAATATTGTAACATACGGCAAATCGCTATTTTATTTTGTTTAATATTTAAACAAAAGAAATATGTAATCTAAGAAGAATGGAATATCGAAGCATGTTAAAAATAATTATTTTCTAGACCAAATTTACGTAAAGCTGTAACAAAACTACAAATATTCGTTTAATTTTACAGCATCTAATTTCATCAATTTACAGAGGAAGAATATGTCAGCAAATTCTCGTTAATGAGTCTCTTCCAGTAGTATTTTACAAATCATATAAAATTACAACCATAGTAATGCCGCATACTTCTATAATTACGATAATTAATCATCAAAGATATGATTTGTACAGCTGCGTCTTTCTTCAGTACATTTCTAAATATGCTTCAGAAATTTGATACATGATTATTGATTCTTTATATCAGACTGTTTAGCAACTGTTTAAAAATCGGCGAAGGCGCGCTCTTTTTATGATTTTATTTTTGTCCATTTAATAACGATTCCCCGAGCTGTATCTCTGGCTCTGGATAGATATTTGAATGTTTTAATAATAAAACTTACTAAACGTCTAAAACACTATTTGTTTTCTTTGTAATGTTCGAAAACATAAAAAAATCAAGCGAGATTAAATAAATGTTAGAAAGGCCACTAACGCGACGAAATTGCTTAATAACGCGAATCAAAAGAAGTGTAACACGAAAAAAAAGTCAAAATTACGCAAAAGATTAAGTGACGCGAAACAAAAGGTATAGTGGGGCTTAAAGGTGTAGTGACCTTAAACAAAGATACAGTAAAGATAAAAAGAAATGCCAAAAACATAACAAATGATAAATTACCAAAGACCTAGCAAGAGGTCAGAATGTGAAGGTCAGACATGAACAATAACAATAAAGTAAATGTGTCTCAGATAACAATAATTGGTCATAACTATTATGTTTTTTAATCAAAGGCAGCTGCTTTATTATACAACAAAGAGAATGTGATTGTTTTATGGATTAACTTTATGTGTTTTGCGAAAAGAATTAGCAGAAAAAAATATCTGTTATTGTTTATGAGTTTAAGTACATAATACAATGTTCACGTTTAACATTTCTTGTATTACATCACCTGTGCAAAAATGAAATTGTCCTGTATGCTTGTTTGTTTTTAGATATTTCAAAGGAAAATGGTAATGGCTTATTGCTTTAATAGTGTTTTAACTCATGGTACTAACTATCAATATTTCATAAATATGAATTGTTTGTTTTAAAGAAATATATTCTTAAGATATACAAACTTTAAAACAAATTTTTAGCTTATATTTAATAAGATTAAATGTTTTAGACGAAGAAACCTATGACAAAGCGTAATGAGCAAATGTCCATGCATTTAATTGATTTGATAAATATGATCATTATCAGACGTATGGTAAAAAGATGTTTTGTTTTTTTTATTTGCAGAAATAAGTATACGAATACGTCTTTAAATGGAACTTTAAAAAATTCGTCGAGATTATCGCGAGAGAGAATTGTTATCCCATTGTGGTAACATATCTTTCAAATAATGTCTTTAAATTGCTGGAGGCAAATCAATTTATTTTCACCAAATCCACATGCTTGATATTTATGGAAGTAATGTTAAACTAACAAAATGAACATTCATGTACTAGTTTCTCATGAAATGCTCGAAGGAAGTTGAGTTTGCACATATTTTTTGTTTTATTTCAAGTTCTCTTTAAATGTAACAAAATAGGGATATCTTTACATTGTAAAATATTTGATACATATCGTGCAACAATGCCCATCATTACACATCTTAGTTTTCAAAATCACAATATGCCGCGGTAATGTTTTTATTTTCATTTCTCGTAGACGCTGATTCATTTGGGTATCACTTTATATGTCATATATAAGAGGTATACAATCCATTTCCAATGTCAGTAACTGTAATTCAAAATGATTAAATCATATTAATGTTCTTTTTGAGTATACATTAAATGTTACATTTAAATAGATACATTACATTTAAGTTTGAATTTAATCTAACAAAGCACACATGATTGCTGGCGACTGCCTTATTTATGTTTGCCTCTCATCGAGAATAATATGCAATATTTTTTACTTAGACATAAATACTGGTGTTAGCAATTAACTATACATTTTGCAAATCAAAATAAAATATGCATTGTCTTGACACGTGGCAACAAATCTGCGAATACAAAACGAAACAGCAGATATTGTTTTTTTTTTTATGTGTCACAGGTTATATTGAAATAAATGAAAGAACATATATAAAAATGTAAAACCTTTTTATTGTGTTTTTGCTAAGCCGTTCAATAAAAATATCTTTCTGGAACGTAATGAATATATGTGACAATTGTTTTTTTAACAATTTAATTGTATTAATTCGATACTGCTTTGAGTCTAAAGGAATTTACAAAGTCTGCTTGATTTATGCTGAAACAAATACATATATATAGTAAAACAAATAACAAATATTTTTAATATAAAGTTTGATATACTGGTCTAAAACATTGAAGTTTGTCCGTAAAAGAATATGAAAATGTTTACGATATAATATTTTATTTCTTTCTGTAACGGATAATAAATGATGTCAAATAGTTTATATCATTATAAGTGCAAAAAGTTATTTTTTTAAGTAATAATAAAGGGCAGGGCAGCATTTTTGTCTTTTTCCTTTGACAAAGTTTATTGACATTACGCCGCCAGTCAATCAGACTGGTGGCGGTAATTTTGACTTACAATCATTTGTTATAAACGGACATGATACAAGGTTTGTATAGCTCATATCAGATGTCATATTTATCCGGTATTCGAAAAGTGCTTTGCCTTAATCAATATTCACATGGACAACTAAAACATATCTAACAATTCTCTGAAAGCTTCACTGGATGGTCCTGTTAATATAAATAAAACAAAAATACAAAATTATAAAATGAAAAAAAAAAAACATTTGTAATGTTGGTATTTTACAAATGGAGAAACGGTTCAAGTAATACTTTCTTATCAAAACTAAGCAGATAGTCACTATCTTAAATTTTTTTATTTCACCAAATCTAAATGTTATCAACATACCGGTGCTTAATTTTAAAAAAAACGGGGATTTTATCAATTTGATATTTCAAACTGTAACAAACACAATTGTCGATACAAAATGATGAATCTTCTAAATTTTATATTAAACCAAAACTTCTTATATGTGTGTTTAAAGAAAAAAAGCTTAACTCGTTTTATATCTATTGACAGGTCTTTCCTGCCAATCATATATTCATGATGTGATCGTATAAAGATATAGTAATGTCGTATATCGATTTACAAATGACCAGCCTAGATAATCTCAGATGATTATCCTCGAGGCAATATGAAATATGTGTCTTATGTTTACAGTAGTTATAGGGTTCCTAGGAAACGTTGATTACATACATAAAAGTCATTTCAGGCAAATGATTTATTCTCTTTGATTATACTTTAGGCAAATGCAAACAACTATTGACACTAAGTAATAAGATCTTGTAAGAGTATAATATCCCTCTTGGTGTTGGTGCTTTATGATCACAGACGCATGTAATCAGCGAGAACGAATAATATTATTTAACATAAAACGAATACAACAAAAATATAGAAATAATCACAAGTAAAAAAAAAAACAAATAAACCGTATTGTTTTTATTATCATATTATGTACGAAAACATAAAGGGCTTAAAAAGTGTAGTTACGTTAAACAAAAAGCACAGTGAAAATAAACAAGATGAAAGGATTGTGGAATAAATTACAAATGATACTTAACCAAAGACATAGTAATAGATCACAGACGCATGTAATCAGCGAGAACGAATAATATTATTTAACATAAAACGAATACAACAAAAATATAGAAATAAATCACAAGTAAAAAAAAAAAAAAAAAAAAACAAATAAAAAAAACCGTATTGTTTTATTATCATATTATGTACGAAAACATAAAGGGCTTAAAAAGTGTAGTTACGTTAAACTAAAAGCACAGTAAAAATAAATAAGATGACAAGAATTGCGAAATAAATTACAAATGATAGCTTAACCAAAGACATAGTAACGTGAACAAGAACAATAAATGTGTCTCAAATGACAATAAATTGGTCACGACAGTTATGTTTTTATATGAATGCTAGCTGCGTTATTATACAAAACCAGAATGTGATACTTTTTATGGACTTAACTATTTTTTTTTTGCGATTCGTTAAGTCAGTGTAAGATAATTATTATTTATGAATATTCGTACAAAATAAATTGTTCACGTTTTATTTTTTATTATTACATCACCTTTGCGGAAACATAATGTGTCGTGTTTGCGTCTTTTTAAATGATGTTTCAAAGTGAAATAGTTATGGCTTCATGTAAAAAATGTTGCCTTGTACTTCACTCAGTGTTGTTATCCTTTTTTTTATCCTTCGGGTTCATTGATGCAAGCACTATTATGTTTTAGAATTAAGTACCGCTCAAGTCGGTGCTAGGGGCGTGAGGGATGTTTCATTTATTCAGTATCCCTCGTGTACAGACTCAATCAATCCGAGTCTTCAATGCTCATGTAATTTTGTTGTGATTAATGCTTCCGAGGGATCACTTTGTATCCAGATTTTAATAGTGTTATGAAGATTTTAATGAAAACCAGATTCAATATTCAATGTTAAACTTATAATGATGAATAAACTAAAAATATGATGATAAAAAGTATCAAACTTTCAGTCATATAAATAGTTTTGTTAAAAAATCGTTTTAAGATATATAATGTTTTCAATAAGATTTTAGCTAAAATTAAATAAGATTGAATGTTTTACTTTACCTATTGAATACTGTATCTATGCTTGATTTTTATTTTGTATGTACGATGATATGTTTCAGAACAAAGACTTTTCCTTACTTTTCTAGATAGAAGTTTGTTCCTAGCAATATATCGGATTGTTCCTTGTGTCTTTTATTATGAATAATAAATTGTACTTCTCTGACATACTTGGTGGCAGGCAGTGTAAAAGTGTTTCTCAGTATATATATATATCCTTTCTTCGTACAACTTCCCTTTACTACATCAAGCGTTTTAAATTATACAGACACGGATGATCCTTGGACATAGACATAGAATATAAATCTGCCTTAAATATAAAAAGACTGTCCGACTCTTTTTGTTAATTTAAACATATTAACGGGTAGTTACCTATGGAATTTATAGAATTTGTCAAAAAGACCATGTGAGTTTAGTTATAAAACGAAAGAATTATAGCAAAATGTAAAATAATTTAGAATTTCACGTCACTCGTATACATTGAAAGGGCATAATGTTACTTTAAAATCACACTTTTATTTCTGGTTCTTACAAAGCATTTACAAAAATTAAAAATGTGTGTTTAAGTTGAATTAAATAATAAACAGACTACGCAATCAAAGCGTGTTTGTCCGAAAAATAAGTATAGACACTTAAACTTCAGGAATTCCTGTGGTTAAAATTGTAAATCATACTTGTGTGAACATGTGAACTTACTCTGTTCATAAGCTGCCTTTGTAAACAAAAATATGAAAATAAAATAAAATGCAAGAAAATCAATTTTCTGTCCAAGACTAAAAATGAAGAATATGACATCTGCAAACATTGCTTATTGTGATCAAGTCTTTTCAAGTTAACTTCAAGAATGTTGAATATTGGTGTACATCGAATTCCAATTTTGACAAACAAATTTTTTTCATAAATATGGAAAAGAAAGAAAAAACGATTTAAAAGCGTAATGGACAAACAGTCTATGTATATGAACTGATTTGATAGATAAATAAAGAGGACCTTTATTAGACAAATATAAAAGTATAAATAAATATGTAACGGAGAAAGGAAATAAATAAATATTTTTTTTTTATTTGGAGAAACTGTATATGATTTTTTAACGGAACTTTTGAAAAGTCGAGATTATCTTGAGACAGGAGAAGAGAAAATTTTTTTTTTTGTCATTGTGGCTGTCCTTAATTGTTGGAGCCACCCAAATCCACACGCCCCTTGATATGAATCGAAGCAGTGTTAAACTAACTAGAGGAACATTCAATGACCTAGCAATTTGCATTTCAGGTATATTTTTTAAAAACGTATGAAAAAGATTGAAAATTGCGTGTATTTTTTTTCTTTAACTTTTATGTTTAAATACTTTTATCAAAATAATTTTTTAATTCTTATAGTATTTTGTAATTTTAAGAAATTTTGATGTACATAATTATTCTTTTTAAAGGAAAAATAGATTACCATCAATGCTATATTTTATTGAATAATTCGCAAACTTAAAATAATGTGCATAATTTAAGTAAAAATGCAAGGTTTTTGTGACTTTAGCACAGTCCCTTTCGGGAAACATGAAATTAATTGTATTTTTATTCGTTTTTGTGTAAAGCAGTGTTATCAGATTTTAAAATTTTCATAAAAACAGTGCAACTTTGCAAGCATCATGGTTGTGTTTCGGACCAAAAGTAAAAAGGGAAGTAGAAACCCGTATAGTTGACCATGCATAATTTCTCTCCTTCACTACCTTTAATACTAATTTACTTTTTAAATTTGGAAATTTAATAGGAATCATCCAACTGGCTAGAATGCTCCGAAACAAAAGTATTATTGCCATGTACATTGTATTTGTATTCTGTTTAGTGTGTTAGGTGGCAAAATATGGAATCTAAGAAAGCAAAAGAAAAAACAAACAAAAAAACGGCAAATCTTCGGAATTACGTTTAAATGCGTATGGCCGTTGAAAGGATTAAAAAACCGTGGTGAATATCTTCTATAAAATCTTATACGTATACAATTCTTGTATAAGAAGTCTGTATTCTGTTTATTACGAGAATTAGAAAAAAATACACGAAGATAACAAGTAAGAGACTTGAGTTTTACTGGGAAAGAAACAAATCTTAAAGCATAAAACAAAATCTCATTTATTTATGTTTCATAACAGTTTGTTTTAAAATAAATTTTAATAGAAGCCGTCCTCATGTCACTTTCATAAAAAATCTGATACTATCCTCATATTATTATTTTGGTTTGAAAATAACTGATTTGATATTTTAACATTAATTTGATATTTATTGTCATATTGTGGATGAAAAAAAAGTATTAATGGCAATATATTATTCCAGCTAACCAATCAGTAAATGCAAACTATTCCCAATAATGCTTTATTATTACTTGACTAGGAATGTTCAATTTATTAGAGTGTGATATCTATAAAGTATGTCACGTATGCATTTTAAAAACAGACTGCACAGAATATTAAAACCAAAATTTTTAGTTAAAAAAGCCTGTACTTTA
>NW_026861073.1:0-37010 GCF_026571515.1 Ruditapes philippinarum
AGTATTTTGTTCCACATGGAAATTGGGAGAGTCAATCAATGCTGTTCTATTTCTTCAGCCTTTTAAGAATGGCTGGGGTAAGGGAGCAGGGCACGGGTGAGGGTGAGGGAAGGCAAGGGTGAGGGAGGAAAAGTGAAAGCAACAAAAGCAATGTCCATCTTTTGTGAAAATGTAATGTGATTATCTATGTCAAATATCAAGCAAAATACTTCTTGTTAATATATTTTTTGTACTGTTTTAATTTTCAACAAAATGGCCAAGGGCCATTTTATAGCTTACTTTGTGGAGGATGACTTCACAGTCCCTCATCAGGAACAATGCATTAATTATTTCAGACAAACAAAGGCCCCTGAGTAGCATTACAGTGAGTTCAATCACAAGCCAGTTTGAGCATCTAAGTTTCCTCACAGAAAAAAATTGTGAGGCAGGATTTGATATGAGTCACTATTCTGCAAAGTACTCCTAAATATTAACATAATTTTTAATTCTAAAGCACTTTAAATCGATATGTGTATATGATGAATAATAAATGTCAAAATTTCCGAAATGATTTTCTCTTAAAACAAAGGAGTATATTATATATTTTTAATTACATATTAACTGTTTCTTTTTTAGAAAAAAAAACAATCTTTGTCCATCACATTTCATTGTGCACAAAAATTTTAAGTTTGAAGATTTTCAACTGATATTTACATACATCTATTACCCATGTTTAACTTTTATTGGATCTTAAAACATTAAAACTGGAATTAGACTAGAGATATACAAATATTCAATTTGCAATAAACTTTTACTTTATTGCATACAGAAGCTTCTAAATGCACCTGAATGTAAAATTTAATTAAAATATTATGCTGTCTGCAAAACAAATTCTATTAAGGCTTGCAATGAAATGCTTATAAAACTCTCTGAGAAAACAGTGGCATCATTATATATATAGCAGGGCTGTCGTCATATATATAGATCTTTTATATGTTTTAAGTAAAATAAGGTATCAAGATAAGCTAAAATTGGATAAATTTTGTATATCTTTATAAAAGTTTTGTTTCTGTATGACTTGCATACTTAAGGCTTTTAAAAATTTATTTTACACCATGCATGTACAAAAACACAGCTAATTCATGAAATATCTTTCAAAGCTCCAAAACATGTGAAGTTTCAAATGAATACTTTCAGTGGAGAACTTGCATGTAAAATGTTCATCCCATTTTTCCAAGTTAACAAAGGTGTAGGGGTGGAGTGGGGGGTTATGACCATGACTGTTTATGAGTTATGGTTCTTGAACAGCGAAAAATTAGCCTCCTGAACAAAGTGTTACACAAATGAATGAGTGTTAAAAATTGTTTTGTTTCTTTTTTTGTCTATGGTTCCTAGAGATATGCTTAAATGCAGTTGCTTTTTTTGTTTGCTTTTTATGGCACAATTTAGGTCATATGTTGCCGAAATAGGAAAGATAATTTTGGATAACCTTGGGTGTTACAAGCTTAAAACCACACCAGGTGTCAAAACAATCTGCTGGAGAAACCTCAGTAATTCAAACTCCTTTAGTTGCCTCATAAGATCAAGGTAGGTTGAACGGTGGCTACAAATTTGATGCCTCAACCCTAACAGGCAACCCCTCAGCCACAAAGAGATTAATTGCAGTTAAGCATTAAAAGGAAAGGATTGTGCTCATACAAGAAGCTGTCATAGTATATGTGTGGATTGCACTAACCTGGCACTGAATCTTACTATAATGATTTTAAATCATCCTGCACTTTTTTCACATATCTTAAGAATGCTTAATTTAACAGTCTTAATTGTTTAAACTTTATTTTACAAAGTCTGGCTTGCTAAACAAAGAAATATCAACATGCCACCCTTTTATCATTTTATCTTTAACAAAAACAGCAAAATTAAACGTGCTTGCTATTACTTACATTTCTCTCAGAAAATACAAAATTAACTCTAAGGAATAAATTCAAATTATCCATTAATCAATGGTGACAGGAAATTGGGTCAATTATGCAAAATTGCATCAGGAAATCTAATTAGACTGCAATTTTCTCAAAATTATGCAATACAAGAAATAGAAATATTGAGTTTTCAATTACAAATCTAGCATCAGTTTCATTTATAGATCTATATTTTATAGCAGATATATAAAGTTGTCTCATAAAAGACAAGTATAGAACATTTTAATTGATTGGAATGAGTTATAAATCACAATAATCCTGGTCACACGGCACCATTCCAGCTTTACAGGTAGACAATGGGACTTGGTACTTGTAGCATCATTCTGTACCATATTTCAGACATAGATTGGCACCTGGCACCATGCTTAAGGGATTAAGGAACTACCCAGATCAAGATAAAGATCAAAATTCTTATTTCAAAAAAAATTTTGTTGTTCAATAATTATGCATATTTTTAAATGTTTACTTAAACTGACCCAAAAAGACATAAAATGATGAAATTTCAGAAACATTTTATTTTCAATTTTCTATTCAAGAAACATGTTTTACGTGTTTTTTTTTTAAACTGATCTAAATATTTAGCATGGTCTTTCTATTAACACCCCTGCAGTGTGTGCCAGATGACTTCCAAACTATCACAGTGAGATTGACCTTAGAAAAACTATTAACATTCTGTAAGCCAGATAGGCAATTTTCTAACATGATAAAAGCCAAAGTGCAGCTTGGGATTTAAACCCACCACAGATAGTTTATATATTTGTAACAGCACCATATGTATCAAAATTTCTCAGGGTGAGTTACACCACATCCTTGAATATTTTATATGACTAACAACTGTTAAAGTTCTCCTATACTTCAAATAGCACATGACACTTAAAATTTATGACATAAAAATCATAAGGAGCAACATTGCTATAATATTTTCTCGAAGTTTCGTCTGACAAGATTGATGACATAATGAATTTTTCTGCAACTCCCCGCACGTGAAATATGCACCTATCAATGGCACTCCTAAATCTATTACACAGATATTACAACTTGTTGTTATACCATCATAATAATGAAACTTTTTCACAATTTAAAGAAATCTACTTACTTTTTTCATAATAATGGAGCTTTTTCACAGTTTTAAAAAAGGTCTACACATAAAGTCTGACTTACTTCTTCAAAATGATGCAAATTTTATAAAATTGTTTAAATAAAGGTTAAATATGGTGACTGCAGTTTTACTTGTAGCAAAGGACTCAGTAATACATAAATCAGTGACTGTAAAAAAAATGTTTTAAATTTTGGCTTTCTGAACCCTGCCCGAAAATCTTTCATGCTAGATAGCTATCTATCTAGCTTCTTGGAGGTTTGTGGTTCCATTAATTAAGATGCATGTTTTATAAAAAAAAAGTACATTTGGTCAACTGAGTCAGACTTCATGTGTAGACCTTTTTTCAAAATTATAATCCAGGGCGCTGATTTTGACTTAATATATGCTATATGTCGTCACCTTAGTGCAGTAATGAGTTTATTTCTATCAAATTATATAAGGAGTTAACCTGTTACTGCACTAAGGGGATAATATCTGAATGAAGTCTTAGATCACAATTGTACAAATGGACCAATGATAAAATCAGACATAAACAGGATGTGAACAAATATCATCAGTACAGATATCTAATGAAATCCAGAAAAGGGATAGTAGAAATGCTTGAAACAAAATGTCATGTCATGAAGAAGCTTTCCTAATCATACTAATGTTTATACATGTACAGATTACCATATGACATTGACTAACAAAGGAACTGTTATAATATTTGTCTCTGAATCTAAAGAGTCAAAAAGAAGAACAGAATGTGGGGAGGGGCAGAGGGGATAAAATTAAACAAGAAGGCCATGATGGCCCTGAAATAGCTCACCTGAATATAGAAACTCTCCATGACAAGGAACAAGTAATATTGTAAACTATAAATAAAAGCAGATATAAAATCTAAATCTTAAACGGATATCACAAAGTTCATATTTGTATCTGAAATAGTGCATGTGTACAAACATAACTGCAGGTTTCTATTGCTAAAGGAAAACAACAGTTCAAAAAAATTGTACATATAAGGAAAATCAATGAACCTTGATGAAATGAATTTCAACCAAAGGGCTTTTATATGAACAAACTTGGTAGACAATCATTAAAAAATTTTGCATGCTAAATATCTAACCTCCAGCTCTTTGGGTTTTTTAAAAGAAGATTTTTAAGTTTTTTTCTTTCAGTTGCCATGGCAACCAAAGTTCTGCATGGAATTAAATTCTTTGAACAAATTTTAAAGGTGACCCCCAAAGGAACATTCCTGTGCAGTTTGGATGAAATTGTTTTAGTGGTTTATGAGGTGATGTTGTTTAAAATAAAAGTTAATGGACAGACAGACGAACGGTAGACAAATTGTGATCACAAAAGCTCATCTTGTCAAATTTATTACAAATTTTTTTCCTCCCCATTCGCCCTCTGCTTTGTCACTTTGTCAAATTTATTACAAATTCTTTCCCTCCCCATTCGCCCTCTGCCCAACATTCACCATACTATAACCCCGGGTTTATCTCTGCCAAACAGAATGACTTCTGTGCAAGAGTGTGAGTGAAAAAATATCATTACAACAGTTGCCTGGACTTTCATTCTTGTATGGAAACCAACACACATATATTTTAATCTTTTTTTTCTAATTTTTTTTTCCAGGATTCAATTCATTTATTTTTTTCTGGTAAAGATCTTAATTCATTTATTTTATTTTTTTATCTGGGAAATCTCAATTCTTAAACACCAAACAAATGGAACAGCTGTAAAATCATAAAGTAACCTCTGTCTTCAGATCTATATAAACATGCTTTCAAAACTCACAAAATGATCATCACCTGTCTTGACCTTGACCTAAATATCTTTTGCAAAAATTTATAAAAAAAAAATCTAGTCTATTGAGTAATCATGTATTTCAATTGAAATTTGCTTTTTCTTTGTCAATTCAGGCACAAAATGTAAAATATAAGAAACAAGAACTGTCGGTAGGATAGCAACGCTCGACTATTCTAAGTGCTTGATAGTAAGAAAGCCTTGATAATGTAAAATTTCCTAAGTTAACAAAAGGGCCAAATTTTTTCTTTAAATCAATGTTACAGTTATAGGCCTTGGAGAGAGTACTATTATGCTCTCAAAAGGTATAAAATTTCATCTTGTTTCAAAGCCATATGTCA
This sequence comes from Ruditapes philippinarum, assembly GCF_026571515.1. NCBI lineage: Eukaryota > Metazoa > Mollusca > Bivalvia > Venerida > Veneridae > Ruditapes > Ruditapes philippinarum. The sequence goes on from NW_026861073.1 coordinate 5,184, forward strand.
ATGAACTTTTTTTTGAGGTATTACAAAAACTTTTACAAAAATTCTAAGTCGAAAGTGGGCATAATTCTGTCAAAATGCATGATAGAGTTACCTCCTCCTGTCTACAGGTTGGGGTCATGATGGTGAACAAGTGTGCAAAGTTTCAAAGCCATATGTCAATGGACTTTGAAAATATTTGAGGTATTACAAAAACTTTAACGAAAATTCTAAGTCAAAAAGGGGCATAATTCTGTCAAAATGCTTGATACAGTTACCTCCATCTGTCTACAGTTTAGGGTCATGATGGTGAACAAGTGTGCAAAGTTTCAAAACCATATGTCAATAGATTTTGAAAATATTTGAGGTATTACAAAAACTTTAACGTAAATTCTAAGTCAAAAAGGGGCATAATTCTGTCAAAATGCTTGATACAGTTACCTCCCCTTGTCTACAGGTTGGGGTCATGATGATGAACAAGTGTAAAGTTTCAAAGCTATATGTCAATGGACTTTGAAAAAATTTGAGGTATTACAAAAACTTTAACATAAGTGGTTACACCGACGCCGACACCAACACGGACGCTGACGCTCGGGTGACTACAATAGCTCTACTTATTCTTATCGAATAGTCGAGCTAAAAATTAAAAAGATATGGCAAAAAGTATAGTTTTGTGTCCTTTAAGATTGACACAATAACCAAGCTTTCATATTCTTGTATTAAACAAGAGGATCATTGTCGTCTGTCACAAAGATGAATATTTAACTCGTAAATTTCTATTTTATTATGAAGCCAAATGATAATCACCAGATAATCCCTATTTGAGTTTATTTATACTTGCCACTGGTTACCCATATGGGCTGGTCCTCCAGAAGAGTATTAGTCATCTTATATTTTGGAGGAAAGTGCAAGATACAGAAAGATACCCTCAATACCAGAAGCATCTCCTGGTTCTTTTATGTGCTTAAGCACTTATACACTGGACCTATATTTCAAGTCTCATCCAAAAGACTGATTGGTAATTTTAGTTGGCCAGCCCAGAAATCGAACCCACAATGTCAAGATTACAAGTCTCGCTCTCTAACTAACTGAGCAATGTGCGCTGGCTCCCTCTTGTCCTAGCAGTTTGTACATGTAGGTTTTTCTCAGAACAGGAACATTAAATTTTGTGTTATATAACTTAAGATCAATTATTTATTACTTTGTCATGAACAAAGTATTTAGACATATTTACCTTGACAAGTATTAGAAACCTCCTGGGGCTTTACCTCTATAACACTATGACATCTTCAATATCTAAAAAAAAAATATATAAAAAACTAAATACTTTGCAAGTGAAACCAAATACATGAAAATATTAAGAACTACAGAAAAAAAATGAAGAACATAAAACGTGCATTCAAAAGCTGGATGTTAAAGAGCTAATTATGGTTTATAGCCCATTCAAAATTCCTCTGCAAAATGAGCACTTAAATTGTTTTAAAGTAGTCTAAAAAAACAACACAATCTTTAATTACATTTCTGATGACTAATAGAAAACTGTTCCATTATTATTTTTTTTTGTTTTTTTTTTCTAAAAGGAACACAGACACTGTTTTGGTCACTCAATCAAAGACCTCAATGGCCCCTCCATGCATCAATTCAGGCAATTAAAAGAAGGCACCCGAGTACAACCACTGACCTTCTGTGAGAAACTAAAACCCATGAGGGATTGGAATCCAATGCAGAACAGTAAGGGGCTAGTGGTTTTGTAGTTGTCAACCTTAACCACTATGCAATGGACGTCCCCATCTATTATTTTTAGCGTTATTTTAATCATCACTGTTTCATCCCTGTTTTTTGACAGTGGACTTGTCCTGTATTTTAATCTAGACTTGGTCGTGAAGAGTAGGAGGAGTTCAATACTAAATAAGGTAATACATTATAATAAATTTTATTACCATTTATAATAGCCAGCAGGATAATGTTCAGATTATTTGAATGAAGTCAAGTCCAGCTAAGCCAGGCTCTGTCAGAATAGTGGCATTCACCAATAAGTTTCATAGCTAAATCTTTCTTCAATTTTGGGCATATCATCAGCCTACAGTATAGAGCCTGGTCAGACTGCATGGAAGTGCACGCTGGCCTGGTTCTATACTGGTGGCAAAATTGTTCAGTGAAGAGTTTATAGTCTTGTCACACATCTATTTTACAGGTGGCAAAAATGGATTGGTTTTGTTGTCAAAATTCAAATGAATAAATAAAAAGGTTTAGAAACAACCAAAAGATATGATATTAAAACTGTTACCAGCAAATACTAGAGTTGGAATAATTTGACAATCATTCTTACCCCTGACCAATCAGCTCATTGTGAAATGATAGCTGCAACATTCCCAGTGATCAAAACTTTGTCTTCACTTTCAATACCAACTTCTATCCCATGATCAGGTTCAAAACTGCAAAAAGAGTTTTATATTTATTACAATAACATCAGTTTATTTCATGCTTTTCTTAAAAAATGTCAACCAATCTAAGCAATATATCAATCTCTTTTTTTTTCCCGGAGACATTTAAATAATGTATACAGTGCTCAATTTTTTAAGAAATATGTTCCAACTAATTTCATATAATGTAGATGTCATATTAAAAGTATTTCTGTTCTGATTAAATGTCATACACAGATAATATGATAGCAATTAAAAAATCATTAAAAGTTTAAGTGACTTTCAAATATTAATATTCAATGTTCTAAGCAGCATTTTATAAACATTTCAAAATAACGGATTTAGATAAAGTTTTAGTCTTCCCATATTTATCTTTGAAATCTTGTTCAAATTTTGACAAATTAACATTAAATTTTAAATACAAAATCTACTTTATTATTTTATACATCATACACATAAATTTCAATAATAAGCAGTTTTAATCATATGAAAAATAATTCGAAATAAATAATTATTAATATTCATTTTCTACATTGTACTTTTAATATTACAAGAGAGCAACATTGGTACTAACTGACTCACCTATATCTTTAAAGTTCAGCTTGTTTTTCAGTTTATAGTCTTATGTTATCTGGCCTTCTATTACTTTTGTCATACCAGGACTGACCAAAAATGATGCAGTTTTGTTGTTGTTGTTGTTTTTTGGGTTGGGTTTCATGTCACACCAGCACAGTAGAGGTCATGTGGCGACTTTCCAGCTTTACTGGTGGAGGAAGACCTCAAAAGCCCTTCCATGCATTATTTGGGACATAAACAAGCACCACTGATGTTCTGTAAGCTACATGGATAGCTTCCTCACATGAACAAATCAAGACTCTGTAGAGATTAAAACCAACAGCGGTGAGGGTCAAGTCGTTCAAAGTCAACAACCTAATCCACTCAGCCATAGACGTTTTCTGCTCAAGTGGAGAATAAGAAAGCAATAGGGTATATATCTCAATTGGGACAATTTGACGAAAGGTGGTCATTACAGAAAATCAGACAAAACGCAAAACTGAGGTCAAGTCGCTAGAAATGTCAAAATTTATTACTTCTTCTTTGTTTTGCTGCCCAGCAAAGTTTGGGTACTGAGTTTTAAACGCCCTAAAAAGTCTCCTTTTTCAATTTCATTCTCATCATTATGAACAGATGTAAGTAGGAATAAATCTACAGCTAGTAGAACAACCCAGGTGAGCTAATTATGCAAATTTATTTGCTTTTTAATATATTCTCATCCCATTTTGTCTGAGAACCCAAAGTTTATGGCCCATAATTCATTAATAAAATGCCAAAATGTAGTATAATTTAATAAGCACTTTCCATAATGTTTATTTTAGAGGAATTTTCCTAAACTTATATAACCTGCAATAAGTTATCTCCTTTATTTATTATTTTTAATGAATAATAAATTAATAACGAGAGAAAAAAAATCAAAACTGTATCTTAGATTACATCTGCAAATTCCAAGCTTACATGTTACATGATAATCATCTCATGCAAACTGTATTCACAAAGATATATTTCAATATCTTCTAATTTCATAGTTCCCGGGCTCTACCAGCACAAGAACATAAAAACATCTTTTTTAAACTATTTTTAATAAAAACATGTGAAATAAACTCAGTGTAAGGCCAGATCTTGCCAGCTGGATGCCTGTTCCTGCATGTTTGTTAATTTTTTACAGATTCGACTAATTAACATATTATCAGCAGAAGACAAACTTTATACCCATGATGCAATTTCCATGATTTCTTGATAAAAAAACATTGAGCATCAAAAGCTTCCTTCTCCTTGAAGAGCTGGTTACCTGGAGTTCTCTCCCATGGAGTTTTTATCAAAAGGCCTAATATACCTCCATACAGAAGAGTTGATTTATGATTGATGCCCCTCCTGCTTCGAGAACAACTTGAAGGGGGCATGTTTGGTAAAATCATCAAATATACAATAAAGATAACAGAAACATATTTACGGAATATCGATAGTTATGCATGCCAGCTACTCTAGTTAATAACTAAACAAACACTAAACTCTGCGAGTCTAGCAGAAGAAGGAAAAAAAAAAAGTTTTCGAAATAAACTAATAAAGTTAGCAAGCTAACAGCTGAGATGGGGGTAATAAAACATAATAGATTTTAAAACGCAAAAAGATTTTACACTTATTGGCTTAAAAGTTTGGTTTTCAAAAAATTGACGACAATTTAATTTCTAATGCAACAGTGCAATGCATGCATAGTGGCGCCGTTCATGTCTAATGATGTTTGGTTTTACATCTTTATAACACACACAAAAAAAGAAATTGAAAAATTAAAACAAAAGTCATGAATGAATACCATCTGGAAGCCAACGTGACCTTCACTGAACACGAGAAAAACATATTAAAGAAACATAAAAGACAAGAATTAAATTAAAACGCAAATATTTTATTCCCAGTGAGAGCATGAAAAAGAATGAACAATTTGTTAATATCCTTGCATGTAACAGAATTATCAACCAATCTCATAAGTTTCAACATAGATTCTATGTGTTATTAGGCTAAACTTTGTGTTTTAAATGATGACTGTCACCATAAAAAATTATATGGCTATTTTCCAGCTACACTGGTGGAGAAAAAAAAGGGTACACCTCTGTACATGATTTCAGGAGCAAGAAAAGGGCACAATAGTACAACCACTGACCTCCTATAAGCTACAGACTCAATCAAACAGAGTCTGCAATTTTCATATAATTTTGCTATTTTTAATGCTTCTGAGGGATCACTTTTTTACAGATATTCCCTTTATAAAACAATCCAAAGTCCCTGTTAGAACCATTAGCATAAAGAGACAAGTCTTTAAAAAGTATTAGTGACTCACTAAACTAAAATATGCACACAAAAATATAAAGCTCATGATAGTCCATGCAATGAAACAAAAGCAAAACAAGAGAGCCATCATGGCCCTTGATTGTTCACCTGAGCCCTTCTGTAAGAAAAGGTCATAACTCTTTAACACAAAAGTAAGTTATTAGGTCATTTTCAAATTCATTATAATCCAAATTTGGCTATCACACACTAATATGAAGTTTCAAGGTGAAAAAGACGTGCATAATCTCCATACAGCCATTTATCCATATATCAAGTTTCATAAAAATATTTTCAGTACTTTTTGGGTTATCGTGGGATCCAGTTTTGTGAACAGACGGACTGATGGACGTACAGATGGACAGAGGGTAAGCCTTAAGTCCTCTCCGGATAAACCGGTATGGGACTAAAAAGGGAAATTTGTATATCTTTAATTGATGACCATTAGGCAATGCTACATGTCAAATATCTAAACTCTATAGGCCAGTATTAAGAGATTCAAATCTGTTTTCCTATATAAATCTATGCTAAATAGTTGACCTTAGGATTAGTCCATATTTTATATGACATAACATTATAGAGGTTTACTGGGTGTTTTTACATGTAATTAGGGCATTGTATCTCTTTTCTAGCTACTATGTAGCCTACTTGTGCATCAGACTGAATAACCTTTTCATTAAGGCCACCTCAAGATCTTCCCACCCTATATGGCTCCAGAGATGATGTTTAAAGAATTTTGGCTTAGTTTACATCAAAGTCACATGGAAGAGCTATTGTCAAACCTTGTTACTTCCTAATTAAATGATTAAAGGTAAAAGGGCAAAATGCTCAGAATTCCTACATGCTATATCATTATTCATTGTTTTTGGGACATTTGTGAAACGAGGAGGAAGAAAAAACATCAAACCTATAAAACTGTAGAAATAGGAAAAACCTGGAGAGCACATAAAAAAACTGCTCCCTCTGTCACTCCAAGGCTTCTAAACTTTCCTTTACATGATGAAAATATTGCAAGCACTCATAAACATGCCTTGTTAAATTATGTCAACATCTTAATCAAACCATGAGGTTAATTGCTAGTGATATAACTGTCACATGACTTTACCCAGCATGCATCAGAGATGGAAATTATACCGTTGTAATTTGTCTTCCATGTAACAGATCTAATAAATCTAAGTAAAAGATTTACATAAGTGCAAATGTGAGCCGACATTTACAACTTCTTTGCGAACAATTTTCCCTCTGAAGTTGAACAGACAGATTAGATCTATGCTATCACAGACATGTGATCAAATATGTCCCTTTCTGATCTATACCTTGTTTTTTTTTGTGTCTCAATTTTTTTGTTTTGCTTTTTGTCTTTGTTTTTTGCCACACACTTATTTCATTACATATTTTTTTCTATTTGTAAATATGTACTTTCAAGGGGGAAAACTTGCTTTTTTTCTGTTGAAGAATTTGTGCTAATAAAGTGGCATACAATCTCTTTTTTTTTTTTTTTTTTTTTTGGTGAATGTTTTTTTTAATTATTTTAAATGGAAACACATATAATTATACACTTTTGACTGGCACTTTGTTGAAGTATAATGCATATCTTTAAAAAAATAAAAAAGTCAAGGTCGTTAAATTATGTCTGATCAACTTGAAAGTATTGTCTAGTGTTGTAGTGTCCCAGTTTGAAGGCAACCCATTGAGAAATGAAATATAATAACCATGCCATCATTACACTTTGTTGTTGCCAGAAGGGCAAGGCAAGGGTTAACTAACAGTGGTGTTTATTTTTTTTTTGAAAAAAAAAAGAAAAAAATGTGCTGTATTTACTGTGCCTTTAAGCATTTAGATTTGTTATCATTATGAAGCACGAGTGCGTGAATAAAAAAAACCCAAGATTATCAGGAAAACATTTTTTTTATATCATAGCCCAATGAATGTAGACTTCACTCAACAAACTATTAAGATATATTTGTTCTTAGCTTGGCAACAGTTTACAATATCATTATTTATTTCCAGTATTTAACAATGCATGAACTTACATTCTAATCAATACTAAACCATTTTTTGTGATCTTTTTTTCTCTCAGTATTTTTTGTTTTTGTTTCTTCAGCAAAATGTTCTTAATGGAGAACAAAGCATCAGTAATCTTAACCTAAATCTTACAAATGGCAAGACTGAATTGTTTTCAAGAATTCTCCTGGTTTTTGCTGGATTTTAAAAGAGTTTTGGATTTTATGCATGACTCTCGTTTGAACTGCCGACCATCACATACATTTGAAACAATTGGCTGAAAGATACTCAAAGAATTAAAGATGTTAAGGTCAAAGTTTGAATTGTCCTCTGACACAAAGGCATAGATGACAAAACAAAATTAGCAACTTTATCTAAATTCCATAAATAGGAGGGCAAAAGAACACTTACATCGACTTATTTGATGGACTTATTAAAGAATAAAAATTTGCTGACTTTTCTTATGAAACGCAAAAACATTTAAGGATAGAATTTTCATAAAACTATCAAAACATCCTGAAAAAGAATAAAAAGTTATAGATCCTTACAAAAGAAGAAGCCTTGTGTTAAGATACTCAGTAGAGGTTCAAGTTTAAAGATTTTAGGGATAAGTACATGAACACTGATCAAATATATGATTTGAATTACCTGTTTTTCTAATTATTCAGACTGAATGCACTGCCTAAAAGCCTCAGAGTAATAACAAAAGTAATATCTCTTAATTAAGTGTAGCTGATTGAATAATCACAATCATCATCACATACATGCCATCATCATCAATATCATCACTGAAATACAGCCATATTTTAAAACAATCACTGAATTTAAGCTATTATTATGTACATTATAACTGAAAAGCAGGTCATGTTTAATCATCATCACCATCAAATCATCATCATATACATTCCATCATAATCATCATCATCATCATCACCACCACCACCATCATCATCAACACATACATTCCACTATCATCATCAACAACAACACCACAGAAATGCATTCCACACTTTATCACTGACAAAAAAAATTAAAAGACATTAATTTCTTTTTTTTTTAAATTATTGCTTTTAGTATAATTATAATAATCATTAATATTACACCTCAACATCTTCTATACTGACCAATATGAAAGAAAATTTTGGTTCACAACATAAAACGGTCTTAAATAAAATAAATTTGTACTTTTGTACTAAATGGTTAATTAAAAAGAAAAAGTGGCACCAAATCACATTATCTGTATGAGTGACAAGTGTGGCAAGTATTTAAAGGGTGATTCTGAGCGTGACTTAATTGACCAAGATTTTACTGTATTCACCAGAATTTATTACAACAGCTGTGTTAATAGAATTTCATGGATGAGATTCACTTCCTGTATGCTAATATCAAATTATATATCTTATGATGAAATATTTCTGCTGCTGACTTACTCATCAATCCTTATTATTGGTGGTGCTTGTAGTTAACACTCCAGATCACGGCAGTAAGCCACATTGAATTTACCAAAGCACAGTAAAGCCACCGCATCGTTCCTGGCCAGGCTGTCAAGCATTTGACCAGTACTAGTTGCCTTCACTTTCGCAAGGAACTGATTACTTCTGTACATGCAAGAGCAAAGGTACAGTGCCAATGACCGTAGAAAGGATTTCATGATCAATCACAACGAAAGTGACCTGCGCAATCCGGGAATCAAACCCGGGTCGCCCGATTCACATTCCAGTGCTCTACCTATTGAGCTAACCGGATGGCTTTATTATTTTCATTACAGTCAATTTTAGCTTATAAAGAATTTTTCTAAGCTCAAACTTAGATTCCAAACTACTTTCTGATTCAAATTCTATACCCTTTAAATCTAATGCCAGGAGCATGCATTGCAAAATACTTTTGGGGAAGTATCTTTCCTAAAAGAAAAGTTTAGCAATTAATCTTAATGGGGGTGGGGATTTTTTTTAATGAAAAATGAAGTGTGCATAACAAAAACTAGGGAAAGGTTTTAAGTTCATGATCGATGTATGAAGGTAACTCATAAAAAATTTAGTTCATTTCAGTCATTAACTTATCTCTGGGAAAACATAAAATCTTGAAATACCAAAGGGAAATATAAAATATGGTAATAGCTCTAGTTAATATATTTTCCAAACTCTATCATCAGCAAAAAAAAATATTAAGCCATCATTTCTATCCGATATTGCCAAAAAATATGTTTGTTTTTTCCTGTTAGCCTAAAACAATAAAACAAAGTACCTATAAAAACAGACATGTTAACTCTATTGCAATATAATTATATTCCTAACAGTACTAGACTTCAATATACAGAATACTTTATTCAATATTACTTAAATGATGTAATTGCTATTGACATCATGTGATGCTGCTATAATTTCCTGTTTATTTATGTACACTGAGAAGACGGCTGTTCAGTCAAAACATTGGTATATTAAAGGGAATTTTAAGAATTTGCAGTTGACTTCTAAATTTTTTTTTACTATATATTCAAAATTATATAATTCAATGTGCATTACCAAAATCAAAATCTTCTCTCAGAATATCTAAAGGCAAAAGGATTTTTAACAAGAACTATCAGTAGTACAGCACCTTCAACTCTTCTCAGTGCTTGATAGTAAAATAAGGGCCTTGACAATGTAGAATTTTCTCAGTTCAGAAAGGGTCATAATTCTGTCAAAATTCATGTAAGAGTTATGGGCCTTCCGTAGTGAATTCCTATCATGCTCTCTATTAAGTGTGTGAAGTTTCCACCCATTCCATTCCCTTCAGCAGTTTTTGAGATACTAACTTGCATGCAAAAACTTAACCAAAGTTTGACACTGAAAAAGGGGTGAGTACAACAGCTCTCCCTATTCTTTGAATAGTCCGGCTAAAAATTATACAAAAATCTTATATAATCTTTTTATATATAGATGAACAAACAGTTTACTTCTATCTCACTCATAATACGCATGTACAATTAAACTAGTACCCTATGAATAACACTTTTTATACAAGAGGGCCATGATGGCCCTGAATTCGCTCACCTGTATATAGGCCCCCCAACCCCCACCCCACCCACCCCAACGTTGCAGGGCCAATTTAACCAAGGGCTTTTATTTGCACAAACTTGGTAGACACCCATAAGAAGATGTTTCATGCTAAACATCTAAGCTCTAGCTCATTGGGCTTTTTATAAGAAGATTTTTTTTAAAGTTTTTACTATACACATATAGTTAAAAACAATGACACCCCTGGGGCCTGGCCAGTTTTGACCCCAGGGCTTTTATTTGAACAAACTTTGTAGACACTTACTAGAAGATGTTTCATGCTTAATAACTAACTCTAGCTATTTGGGTTTTTTCAAAGAAGATTTTAAGTTTTTGCTATACACATATAAAGAAAATCAATGACCCCCGGGGCGGGGCCAATTTTGACCCCAGGCCTTTTATTTGAACAAACTTGGTAGACACCTATTAGAACATGTTTGATGCTAAATATCTTAGCCATAGCTCTTTGAGTTCTTTAACCTTTTCCCTGATACAGCCCCCTTAATTTACTGCTTTACACCCCATAATACAGTAGCCAGATAGATAATCAATAATCAATATCCTACTGATAAGGAGTCACACACTATCTCCATATAGGGTATGATAAATTATAGGTAAAATTGGTCAAATTAGATACCTATATACTTTAACTGGAAAATAAAGTATTAAGTTGTGTTTTGACAATTTTTGTATCAATAAAAAGTTTGTAGAGAATTGAAATACCTTTCCAATGGTATAAATATCATATTTGTTGGGTTTATACAAATATGTCTACATGAGTTATAAAGTAATAAACTATATACTTGATGGTGTTTTTTTCTCCATTGTTTCAGATAGATTAGGCTACTTATGTGTTTTAACTAATGTGAAATGGTTTAATTACAAGTTTGACAATATATATGTCAATGTAAGATTTGTAGAGATTTGAATTATCTTTCCAGTGGTATAAATTTTATATTTGTGGGCTTTATAACAGTATAATTACAGTAGTTATAAACAATAAAATGATGTATAATTTTTCTCTCTCTTTTACAGGGATTAGGGAAATATGGCTAATTTATTATTAATTTTTTTGGTTTATGCAGCATTCATTTTTAGTGAAATAAATAACAAGTTCTTTTTTTACCTTTTTTTATACCAGTAAAAAGAAATCTCACTTTGTTTTTATTTATTTATTTTATTAGTTTTTTTTTTATAATTTATTTCATAATAGTAACTGTCATTTCTGTAATACATGTATATAACTGTTGAATGAAATATTTCAGAATTTCTGCTGTCATGGTCATATATTTTCTTCATGAATTATGAATTTAATTAAATTTTATCATTTATAGATCTAATTTAGATCAAATGATGATAAAGGAAAGACATCCTCAAGTTCCACGGCCTTTTTGGCATTTTCATGTTGCCGACATCAAAGATGATATATGGGATATGATTTTATCATGTCGTATAATACATGGCCCCATGCTGTGTCTGTTATGAAAACAATAGCGCACATGAAAGAATTTAAACTATTAGACATTTCTTTGTCGGTCATTTTCTTAAAAAAATCGCCGCTGCTACCGGAAATATTTTATTGCAGGGGCCAGAGAGATACCCCTAGTCAGGACGTTAATTAATCCGTGTATATACACATGTCAGCTATCATAAACCAAAACAAACATCAAATCCATTATACCATGCCTGGCACGTGAACGACCCGTGATCATATAAATACTATTTATTCATTAGTTGCTATTTTTAGACACTTTTGTTCCTGTCTTACGATACGTTCTATATTTATTTCATTGACCCGCCCACTCATTAACTGCGTGACGTAAGGAAAACCCCTCACCTGGTTGGTCGCTAATTATACAAAAACTTTAAATAGTAACACCATAATTTTATGCACGGAATCCCCTCATAAAATGTTGATCTTTACGATAACACAATTTACAGGTCTATTTTCCGGGAAAATTGTTGATTTTTGGACAGGTAAATATTGAAGTCGGCGAAAGTCGCTTCCATTGAGATCATGCATGTCGGCGATTCTCGCTTACATGCAGTAATCGATAAAGCCGTCGATTCTCGCTTCTATCAGGGAATGGTAAAAGACGGCGATTCTCGCTTCTATAAGGGAAAAGGTTAAAAGATGATTTTTTAAGTTTTTACTATATGCATATAAGGAAATCAATGACCCCCTGGGGCAGGGCCAATTTTGACCCCAGGGCTTTTATTTGAACAAACTTGGTAGACACCTATTAGAACATGTTTGATGCTCAATATCTTAGCCATAGCTCTTTGAGTTCTTTAAAAGAAGATTTTTTAAGTTTTTACTATATGCATATAGGGAAAATCAATGACCCCCCGGGGCGGGCCAATTTTGACCCCAGGGCTTTTATTTGAACAAACTTGGTAGACACCCATTAGAACATGTTTCATGCTAAATATCTTAGCTCTAGCTCTTTGGGTTCTTTAAAAGAAGATTTTTTAAGTTTTTACTATATGCATATAGGGAAAATCAATGACCCCCCGGGGCGGGGCCAATTTTGACTCCAGGGCTTTTATTTGAACAAACTTGGTAGACACTCACTAGAAGATGTTTCATGCCAAATATCTAAGCTCTAGCTCTTATGGTTTTTTAGAAGAAGATATTTAAAGTTTTTTCTTTCGGTTGCCATGGCAACCAGAGTTCTGCATGGAATTAAATTCTTTGAACAATTTTTAAAGGTGACCACCAAAGGAACATTCCTGTGAAGTTTGGATGAAATTGGCTTAGTGGTTTATGAGGAGATGTCATTTAAAGTAAAAGTTTACGGACGGACGACGGACGGACGGACGGCGGACGGACTACGGACGGACGCCGGACGAAAAGCGATCACAAAAGCTCACCCTGTCACTTTGTGACAGGTGAGCTAAAAAGCCGCCAATATTGGAGTAAATTTCCCTATGAAGTCACCTGATGAAAATACAACAGCAATTTATTTTTTCTCAGAAATTTTAATGTCATTTCATAGTTGTACATGCACCAATTAAATATATAATTATAGACATAATTAATTAACATTAAAAAGATAATTAAATCTTAACGCAAGCTAAATCCGCAAAATAAAAGTCGGCAGTGATATACACATTTACATACATACAGAACTTGCAAGAATTGTGAATGTAATACACCAGAATAACAATCAGAAATTAGGATATTACCAAATCATCAATAACAATTTGTATCAATTATATATATCAGAATCAACCTGAGATTCCTATCTATATGTGATATTTAACTATTGGAACTCAACTCCCCCCCCCCCCCACCTACCTGAAATATGAAACATCACATCGCTTGTTGTACATAAATGATCTTACAATTGTATTGTCATACAGGTTTATACTAAACATGTTTTGAAGCCAACCTGAAGCAAGTATTTTATGTTTCTGGGACAACTAGGGTTAGCATACATGGGAAAGTTCCTTTGTCATCGGATTCTATAAAGCCAAAAAACTTTGAAAAATCATATGACACCTAGTTTTTTTAATAGATGTCACTCATTGACATAACTTAGAATTGTCAAAATCAGCATATTTTAAATTATATTTGTATAATATAAAGAAAAAGGTATAAATTGTGTTGCATTGATTACAGGCTACCACAATAAGATTTCGAACAAACAAGTCCCATATAAATGAACATCATGCTGCTAGAGAGGGACCTTGACCCTAGTGACCTAGACCTTTTTGAGCTTGTGACCTCGAAGAGTGTCTGCCAGGTAGAACTCATGAAGGTGCTTGCACCTGTAATGTTTGGAGGCTTTACACTCTAGGTGGAAGGACTTCCTATGATGTAAACTAGTTATACATACACATATAATGATGTAATCAGTGTATGATAATAATAACCAAAATTTGTAAACATTATTTCACTAACTGTATAAATCATATCCTGGTTTTAAAAGTTTAACAATATATTCATAAATATGTTCATAAAACTTTAACATGGGATTTTGTACATGCAGTAACAATGGGGTTTCTATATAAAATAACAAATAACAGGTTGTAACTTCATAACTAGAACTTACCATACTTATTCTTCTATCAATCTACAAATTTGTTATGTATCACATGGTATATGATATACAAATTAAGGTAGCAAGTTGAATTATATTAATTTTATGAAGTTACATCAATTTTATCAATTTAATGAAAAAAAACTTCACAAAATACTACAGAGCTTTAAGGAGCTAAAATAAACTTGTATTATCTAAACTTGTATTATCTTATGCAAATGAACCAATATCGGTCTTCAATAGACATAAATTTTCAATCTAATAAAAGCATTTTATACAATCTCGCTGTTTTTACATATCCAAGCTTATTTTGTTATACTGTATGAAAAAGCACTTTCCAAAAAATGATGAAACTTGGTTACTAACAAAATAAAGCAAAATCACAAGGTGACCAAGCATTACTCATATAAACAATGATCAATTAGGCTTTAAAATACAGCAAGCAACATTTTTTCATCCAAACACCATGTCTGCTTCAAGAACTTATATGTATTTGTGCAGTATTTTCATTTTAATTGATATTTTAAATGCAATTTACTAAAATAAGGTCACAAGAAATTATCATGTCACTCTTAGATACAAGGAATATGATGTCACCCTTAGATACAAGGAACATCATGCCACCCTTAGATACAAGGATTATCATGTCACCCTTGGATACAAGGATTATCATGTAACCCTTAGATACAAGGATAACCATGTCATCCTAAGATACAAGGATAATCATGTCCCCTTAGATACAAGGATTATCATGTCACCCTTAAATACAAGGATTATCATGTCACCCTTAGATATAAGGAATATCATGTCACCCTTAGATATAAGGAATATCATGTCACCCTTAGATACAAGGAATATGATGTCACCCTTAGATACAAGGAATATGATGTCACCCTTAGATACAAGGAACATCATGCCACCCTTAGATACAAGGATTATCATGTCACCCTTGGATACAAGGATTATCATGTAACCCTTAGATACAAGGATAACCATGTCATCCTTAGATACAAGGATAATCATGTCCCCTTAGATACAAGGATTATCATGTCACCCTTAAATACAAGGATTATCATGTCACCCTTAGATATAAGGAATATCATGTCACCCTTAGATATAAGGAATATCATGTCACCCTTAGATACAAGGAATACCATGCCATCCTTGGATACAAGGATTATTATGTCACCCTTTGATCATGTCACACTTGGATACAAGGATAATCATGTCACCCTCAGAAATCATTTCTTGCTGAAGAGACTAAACTTAATTTTTTGTCTAAACTATCAAAAATATATGAACACTTATGAGATGACAGTAAACATAAAATAAATAAATCACATGTATACAAGAATTTACACCTTCTGCCTTTATTTTTATAGAATTTTTTTTTATTAGTTTTTCAAACTTAAACCCAGTCACTGAAACTTTAACTTTAAATCATCACTTTGTTACTTTTCCACAGAATTCTTCCTTTTCAGAATTTCAACCTAAATCTCCCTTTCAAATTTAAAATAAAACTTTTTTTGGGGTTGAAAGAATCGTAAAGTTTTGAAGGTAACACATTGATGATAAAAATCACTTGCAGCAACAATAACAAACATGTGTTATGTTTCCTTAGTTGAAATGTAAAAGTGGATTCAAAATGTAAGTAAATTTTCCTAAATGATCACATGGTTATTGCATCGTGCTTAGCATTTCCATAGCTTGACTTAACTTCTCTATTTCCTGTGTCAACTCTGATTTCTGAAATATAAAGAAATACAATTTTTATTTAATAATTATCAAAAACAGATATGTTTTAGTTGGTTGTTATTCACATAGCCATTTGGCACTGTAAAGGCAATATTGAGACCTTCAAGCTTTACAAGTGGGGTAAGACCTGAAGTGCTATCCATGCATTATTTCAGGAGCAAGTGGGCACCTGAGTAGAACCACTGACCTTGAGAAAGCTAGAGCCAGATGGATAGTGGCCTCACATGATTTTTTTTTTTACATTTCTGGCAGGAGAGAAAATATATAATAAATATTAAAACATGACTCAAATAATGCATATAAAATGTCATTCTGCAAAAATAATAGCAGACATGATGTCATATGATGTTGATAATATTGGTACAACTTTAACAACCACTATCAAAATTGGTCATTTAAAATGATGCTAAAAATAAAGCCTAACAAGATACCAGACTAGAATTTTACCAAATATAAACAACGAAATTCAATAAAACAAAATAATATGATTTTATAGTGTTTAAAAAAAAATGAATTAAAATGCGTTCATGTTTTTTTTTTTGCTGTGGCCTTGGAGCATTTTGAAAGAGTAAAGTGTTTGCAACACGTTTTAAACTAATAAACTGCTTCTAGTCACACAACGTGATCACTTAAAGTGATAGCTGCCGTGTTTTATTGTCACATAAAGAATGACGATTCAATGCAATACAGCTTACTCCATGGACCGATTATAAACAACGGCACAGTAGACTCTAGATATCATCTCTAAATCAACTGATGTGCAACACTCAGGCTTTTAATTGTGCAGCTGATCAATTTAATTCACTTCCGTGCACATTCCTAATTTTTTTTTTTCTCTGATGAATGGAGATAAAGTTTTTAAAGCATTAGTGTCATACATGACACCTCGTTAAACTGTACATCCCTGTAACATACAGGCTGGGGTATTTTTTTCTTCTTATTTAATTAAAGAGGCTGGCTCATAGATAGATACATGAAATAAATTATTATTAAAGCAACATGCATGAACAGGAGTGAAAAACTGTAAAAATCTGAGATAATAATGTAGTGTGAAGATTATTGAAAGATCGTTAAACTTTAACTACTTTTATGGTTGAAACACATTTAGGGTTCCATTCATTTAAAGAACTGGCCTGCATGTGAATAGAAGTAAAAAGTAAATTTATAGGCACATTGCAGTGCCCAAGAAATCCTTTAAAAAATTTCTTTGGAAAGGTCAAACATGTGTTTATTATAGTAATGATATTACAATGGCTTTAGAGCATATCAAATTTTTAACAACTAAAGACAATAGTGCTGGATAGTAAAGATAGCAAATTGTAAACAAAATAGTATTTTCACTTCCATACGAAATACTAATTCACTATAATTATACCGATTAAAAACAGAGCAGAAGCTGCAGAAGATAGTTCATGTATAAAGCATAGGAGTATTTTTTGGAAACTGTAACAAGATTTCAAAAATAAAATGTCTTTGGGAAATAAAATTGATAGCATTTCGGCATAATGGGCCTTTAAGGATTAATGAAAAACTAGAAATGTGTCAACAGGTCCCCTGCAGTCTACAGACAATCAGCATAACAGTGTGACAAACAAAGGCAAGTCTATATTCCACTATCACTAAGTAGTTGGGGGCATAAATATGTAACTATTAAACTGCAATGCTTGAAGAGTTATGAATACAATCCATCACAAATCACTAACAAAATTCTTTAAAGAAGCTAGCTTAAAGGTGCATCATTAAAAATTGATAAAACATCACAAATAAAGATATGTATATTAAATTAAATAAAAATAATTCCAGATTTTTTTTTTAAAGATCAATAAAAACAAATCACTACATACAGAATGTCAAATAAATGATAAAATTATTAAAAGACATTAAAAATATTCTTTTATATCAAATTTTTAAGATATAATGAAATCAATTCACTACAGGGAGCGGAGCATTGATTGAAAAAATAAATTCTGTAATAATTGTAAAAATATTATCATATTATCGAACTTGAAAATAAAAACATTGTTAAAACATTCATTTCAGTAGTACAAATCATCTTGTTTATTATGTGATTTTCACAACATGCAGCAAAACTTGTTTAATTGTTCTCTTTATCAATGTGTAGAAGAACGGATTTTGTACTGATTCAGTAATAATAACTTTGTCTTTAAGGTTTGGTAATTGCAGACAAAAATAGTGAAAAACTTCTCTATTTTAGGCCCAACAGTCTGTAAATTAAATAGTTTAATTTCTTTGCTCAAAATTTTTCTATAAGAAAATCCAAATGTACCTTCTCAGTGGCATATGTTTTTCTTTTAGCTACACTTCTTTACAATAATGGTATCAAAGTTAAAGTCTATATGTTGTATTAAGAATCAAAGGCACATTAATTTGCTTCTCTATTTCTAGTCAAAGGGAGACAATCATGATCAAAGGCAAAAGTTATCTTTCTTTGAAATCCAGTATTATTCATAGCACCATACTTTTAGTTTGCTCTGAACACTAAAATATGCACAGAGCTTTAACATAAACAAAACATATTTTGATTTTGTTTTTCTTCAGGCATTGATTTGTTTAATTTCCAGCCTTAAAGGTAAAGGAAAACCTTTAGTGACCCTCTGTGCATTACCCGAGTAGAATAATCAACCCTCACATGAATAAATGCTTCAACTTGCAAAGTGCTCCCTCACATGAATAAATGCTAAGTCCCAGATATGATTCCAACCCACAGCAGCACACCTTTATATTTCCATCTTTATTTTTTTTAAATATTCTGTTACAACTGAGTATACAAACTGCATATATATATTATATTTTTTGGACTTGAGCTTATCATCACAACAATACAGTAGAAGTCATTGGTGACTTTCATGCTTTACCAGTGAAGAAAGACCTCAGGCTCCCGAGTAGAGCCAACAACGTTCTGTGACTGGATTTGAACATGCACCAGTAAGGAGCAAGTGGTTTAATGTTTACGACCTTAACCACTCTACCACAGACATATACTGTAATAAAATATTAGAATATTAACAAACCTTTTCTGATTCTTTTTGTCTCACATCTTCAGGGACTTTTGTCTCATAGTCTGCCTTCGTCATTGAACTTTCAATCTTCTGTAATTGACCGACTAGTCGCTCTTTCTTTCCTGTCAGTTTCTTCAACTCTTTATCTATATCTATAAAATCCTACAAAAACAAAATAAAAACATTACTTTGAACATCTACAGTTCATTTCACACTAAACTTCCCAGCCTCATGCACAAACTGTGCACAACATCTGAACTAGATGTGCACAACATGTGCACTTGGTATTTTTTATATACGTTTTCTCATATTTGTTCCTGGAACCAACCAGTACTAAGCAATTTTGTGTAAAAAAAGTGTAAATTTTCTTGTTGAAGCTCAGGGTATCAATGGCTTGCCCCCCCGAGGTTTGTTCCCATGCAACCAGCATGTCTTACGCCTTAACAACTTGGTCACTGACAACTTTGAGTATATGACTAAACACCCACTCTTCTTATAATAAGCTTTAGGAAAAAGAAGTTAAAACACCAATTTCTCAGATTTGATTTGCCATTTCAAATAACCATGACCTTTGAGTTTATAAAATATTTTTTATATAAATTTGACTTTAAATTTAAACATATGTATTTCAGCTTGATTGTGATTATTGCCTGTTTGTTTTTAGAACCACTTTCAAGCAACACTCTGGAAATAACTCAAACCAACAATAACTTGGTGGAAAGGTAGACACATTTTCTACTAGACCGACCGTCCCCTGACCTTTGTCATATTAACCTATACCCTACCTTTATAATAAAGTGTGTTTCACATTTAGCAGATACAGTCTGTACAGCACAACCAGTGGGAGGAGCTTCATTGACCTTTACACACTAGACCAACCCCCCCCCTGACCTTTGACATATCAACGTATAACCTACCTTTATCATAAAGTGTGTTTCACATTTCGCAGATACAGTCTGTACAGCACAACCAGTGGGCGGAGCTTCATTCACCTTGACACAGCTCGACAGCGACAGTACCTGGATCATCTCTGTGTGGGTACGTACAAGGTTAGCCGTCTCCTCGTCCGAACACTTTACATATACTGTATATAATAGATTAAATCTAGTCTATAAAATATGAACATTTTACATATACTGCTTATAATAGATTAAATCAAGTCTATACAACTTCTTGTTTCAAAGTTTATTCATTTAATTCTATGGTAACGATTTTAAAAACCAGTTGAGCACAGATCATTTAGAAATATTCAACCTTAACAGATGGCGGAAGACCACTACTTGTCCTCTATGCTGACTTTACAAATCACAGTGGGTAATGATTTCCTTAACAATATCTAACCATTTGACATTCAGCTTTCAAAAAACTTAATAATGACTAATGATAACAGCCAAATTATGATTTTTCATAAATTATTATAAATTTTCTGACAGTTACCATTTTGGGAAAATTATAGGCACTTTTGTCAATAGAAAGGATCTGTTTACCAGATCTGTTTAAAAAAGAAATCTCTTAAAGTAATGGTCCAGTCTGAAAAAGCATTCTTAATCACACAAAAACTAGTATCAAGAAAGATAACTCACACTCTGGTTTCATTTTATTGGTGATGTTATAATCTCCCCTGACAGACCGTACAGATTTCACAATGCTCTGTATGAAATCCACTTCTTCCTCCAGTTTATTATCTCTCCAAGGACACTGAAATATTTCACATGAGCCGTGTCACGACAAAACCAACATAATGGGTTTGCGACCAGCATGGATCCAGACCAGCCTGCGCATCCGCGCAGTCTGATCAGGATCCATGCTGTTCGCTTACAAAGTCTATAACATATAGTGAAACTGATAGCGAACATCATGGATCCTGATCAGACTGCGCAGATGCGCGGCTGGTCTGGATCCATGATGGTCGCAAACCCACTATGTTGGTTTTGTCGTGACACGGATCACATAATTTTAAAATAATAACTTTACAACCTTGTGCATTCTATCTTATATCTATTTAATTCTAAGGAAGACATAAAATTACCTAAACAATGCTGATAGGAGGCAGTTATTTCGTGAGATAAATTTGTAAAACACTGTAAATTACATTTGTATTTTTCATCTGAGATTTATATTTAGATATTTTGGATGATAGTCAAACTTGTTTCATCATAAAATGAATATCAAAATGTTAACTGCATAAAATTCAAATCCCTTGTTATGATTCTGGCATAGCAAGACAGAGTCAGGTTCTATGATAATTTGTATGTATTTTGTGAATTGTTTAACTGAGCAACAGAGTATTTAATGAAACTACTACAAATAACAAACAGGTTTTCTACCAAAATGATCAAATTACCAATTTCCAGATAATAATTATAACCTGTGGTATTTGAAGACAATCTTTCTATGAAAGGTAATTAGAACTAGACTCTTGAACAAAGTACGTGTACATGAGTTCAACCATTTATTTACATGAAGAGTGTATACTATATATTATGTATCCATCACACAGAACCATGCTCATGTTTTTGCCTAAAAGACAGGTGTTATAATTTTGGGATATATTATCAGATTATAAATAAATTGATTTTTTTAAAATCATGATATTATCAAACAAGAAAAGACTTACATCTGAAGGTAGTGGGTATGGTGTGACACAGATACTCGGAGGGTCGGAGCTAGATCGTCGTGGTAACCGTTGATACAACTCTTCCGTAACAAACGGCATGAACGGATGCAGCAGACGTAGACCTACATCTAGACATGTATATAACACGTCCTGACAAATTACCTTCGCCTCCTCATCAGAACCGTATATAATAGGCTTGATATTCTCCTAAAAGATGTCAACAAAGATATTTAATTGAAATTCATACCTCAAAAAAATTTTCATAGATTTTATTTTCCAGACAGTTCCTATTAAAATGAGCATGGCATGCAGTGTTTAGGCTCCTCTTAAAAAAAATAAGTTAAAAAGGGGCACAACTCCAAAAATACTGCTTTCAGAATTATGTCTCTTGTCTAACAACTTCAACTCATCATGATAAACAAGTTTTCCAAGTTCATGTTTAAATACTGGGAAACATTAAACAGCGTGACGACATAACAAAGACAATGCAGCGATCATAAAAGCTTGACTTTTTCTTTGAAACAAAAAACAAAACTTTACAAGTCTAATATTAAATATCACATGCAATATTCAAAATCTGACTTCAATCATACAATAATATGATTAAGTAACTGCTAAATGTTTTGGCATCATTTTGACACATCTAAGAAAGTTTGAAATACTCAAAGGAATTCACCAGAAGTGCATACTTGTAACAAAATGTTTACAAAATGTTGTTACCCTGCAATAAAATCAAAATTCTGAGAAAACTTAACACCTTTACCTGTTAAATTTTTTAAATGGACTTGTCTAGCTTCCATTTTTGGAACTGTCCATTATCAATATTGGGGATATCAAGATGAAAATTATAAGTTTTGAAGTCAGCCAACAGTATAGAGCCAGGTCGAACTGCACAGAAATACAGAATGGACTGACTTTATACTGGTGGCAAAGGGATATTATCACATTTGGTTCCCACAGTGTAAGGGGTAAAAGAGACATTTATCAGTGTTACGTACCAGGTACCAGTCACAGAGTTCGTACAACCAGAAGTTATAGCAGGCTGTTGTTGCTGTTGGGAAATCGTAGCTCTCAAAACCGACTTTACACGCCTCTACTGTGTTACTCAACTTGCTCAATATCCATAACTCCATCTCATTCTCTTTACCACACAACTGTTATATAATAAAATCAATTAAAGTATTACATATATAATTATGTTCACAATTAAAGTGCTTTGTATATTTGATAAAACAAGGGCCATAACTCCGAAGAAGCTTGTTTATCAAAGCTTGGCAGACTGCTAGCTGACAGATCATATTTAACATAGCCTGTTTTTGCAGGCATTTGAAAATAACCTTTATTAACAAAGTCGTATATTTTCATAGTATTACATGCACTTAAACACACTAAATACAATTACTGGCTAATAATTTTGAGGATTCATAGAATAAAATTTGCTTATTATACAAAGTAGTGTCACAAGTTAGAAACTTTTAGATTCAATATATTGGAACCACTTTCAAGTCCTTTTTTCTAAACTAACTAATACCCTTGCGTTATGATTACGAGGAATCATGATCTTAATAGTTGATCATCTGTTTAATTTGTTTTGTTGGATTTTAAATCGCACAAACACTAGAAATGGTCATATTGCATTTTTCCAGCTCAAAGATCCTGTAACTCAATCTTTTTATAGTTTTATATCATAAATTTGATTCTCAAATGAAGATTTATCGGTATTGTAAGCTACAAAATTTCATGTAAATAAAGGGAGGTAATTCGAAATCTATGTTCGATAAAGTCTAAGCCAAATTTTTCAATAAGAAATGAATGCAAAGTTGAAAGATATTAATAATTACTTATAATGCAAATAAACATTTGCAGTACATATTCAACATTTTCAACATACTTACAACATATAGGATCTATAAGTGGCAGAGGAAGACCTCAGGTGCCCCTACATACATTATAAATTATTTTAGGTACATTATAAATATAGAGAGAATAACCTACCTGAGCAGAGGGTTTGGGTTTGAAATCAGTTCCTAAAGCAGTGAGAGCAAATCTTGTTGCATTCCACAGTTTGTTACAGAAAAACCTATATCCTTGTACACGAAGTACATCTAGATTTATGTCACGCCCTGTAACCGTAGAAATATTATAATAATAATGAATCAATAAATTTAAACAAATCTCTTACCATAATCACTGTATTACTGAATGGAAACAACTCAAACATTTATATTCATAACTAAACATTTATATTCATAACCTTTTATGTGAAAGTAGAATTGTTTTTACAAAAAGAACTTTTTACCTATTCTTCTTAATTGTTCAAGGTAACTTTAAATCTACTCTTGTCTGGAGTAAAAACTATCTCTTTGATAAAGGTACATTTTAACTTCTAAGGAATGATAAGTAAAGTTTGATATCAAATTACTACTTTTAAGTAACTTTTAATACATGTAGTTGAAAAATATTTTTTTAAAGGAACTCCATTGAGGTCCAAAAGATTTAAAATATAAAATTCAATTTTTTGATATAGCTCAACGGGGACACTTTGAACAAAGAGATATGCAAAGATAACAAACAAATATACACAGAAATAAATTGAAAATCATATTTTTATTCTTTGCATGATTTTCAAATTTGGGTCATTTTTTTTACAATTTGAATAAATATTCAGGAAATCGCAGTGAGTAAAAATCTGATATTTTGTACACAAGTTATTGGGGTGGACCTACATCAAATGGAAAAATTCTTTTGAATTTTTTTTTTCAAATCCTGTCATATTAATAAACCACAGGTGAGTCCCTTTAAAGATTTTAAACATTTGAAAATTTTATCCGAAGGTAAAGCCTTTATCATTTACCTGTTGTATATGAGATGAGCGCAAATCTGAGGGCATCTGTACCACACTCTGGTATACCATTAGGGTAATCTTGTTTCTATAATAACAAGATATGTTTGTAAAACATGTATGCCCCCTATCAGCAGCCAATTATTCATGTGATAAGGTAATTATGCATGACTTCTGACCCAGTGATCAAACAATTAATAAAGGTTATCAAGTATCTACTGGTCATGACCTTGACCTTTGACCCCTTGACCCAAAACTCAATAGGGGTCATCTGCTGGTCAAGACCAATCATCATACAAAGTTTGAAGTTCCTAGGCCTAAGCGTTTTTAGTTAATTGATCAGAAACCGTTTTTACTTACAAGGTCAATGTGATCTTGACCTTTGACCCCTTGACCCCAAAATCAATAGGGGTCATTTGCTGGTCATGACTAATCACCATGCCAAGTTTGAAGTTCCTAGGCCTAAGGGTTCTTTTATTATTGATCCGAAACCGTTTTAACATACAAGGTCAATGTGACCTTGACCTTTGACCCCAAAATCAATAGGGGTCATCTGCTGATTATGACCAATCACTATGCCAAGTTTGAAGTTCCTAGGCCGAAGCGTTCTTTAGTTATTGATCAGAAACCGTTTTTACTTACAAGGTCAATGTGACCTTGACCTTTGACCCCTTGATCCCAAAATCAAAGGGGTAATCTGCTGGTCATGAAAAATCACCATACCAAGTCTGAAGTTCCTAGGCCTAAGCGTTCTTAAGTTATTGATCAGAAACCGTTTTTACTTACAAGGTCGATGTGACCTTGACCTTTGACCCCTTGACCCAAAACTCAATAGGGGTCATCTGCTGGTCACCACCAATCATCATACAAAGTTTGAAGTTCCTAGGCCTTAGCGTTTTTAGTTAATTGATCGGAAACCGTTTTTACCTACAAGGTCAATGTTACACGACCTTTGACCCCTTGACCCTAAAACAATAGGTCATCTGCTGGTCATGACCAATCACCATACCAAGTTTGAAGTTCCTAGGCCTAAGGGTATTTAAGTTATTGATCGGAAAGCATTTTTACCTACAAGGTCAATGTGACCTTGCCCTTTTACCCCTTAACCCCAAAATCAATAGGGGTCATCTGCTGGTCATGACCAATCACCATACCAAGTTTGAAGTTCCTAGGCCTAAGGGTTCTTTAGTTATTGATCGGAAACTGTTTTTACCTAAGAGGTCAATGTGACCTTGACCATTGACCCCTTGACCCCAAAATCAATAGGGGTCATCTACTGATCATGACCAATCACCATATCAAGTTTGAAGTTCCTAGGCCTAAGGGTTCTTTAGTTATTGATCGGAAACTGTTTTTACCTAAGAGGTCAATGTGACCTTGACCTTTGTGCCCTTGACCCCAAAATCAATAGGGGTCATCTACTGGTCATGACCAATCACTATATCAAGTTTGAAGTCCCTAGGCCTAAGGGTTCTTTCATTATTGATCGGAAACCGTTTTTACCTACAAGGTCAATGTGACCTTGACCTTTGACCCCTTAACCCCAAAATCAATAGGGGTCATCTACTGATCATGACCAATCACCATATCAAGTTTGAAGTCCCTAGGCCTAAGGGTTCTTTCCTTATTGATCGGAAACCGTTTTTACCTACAAGGTCAATGTGACCTTGACCTTTGACCACTTAACCCCAAAATCAATAGGGGTCATCTGCTGGTCATAACCAATCACCATACCAAGTTTGAAGTTCCTAGGCCTAAGGGTTCTTTTGTTATTGATCGGAAACCGTTTTGACCCAAGAGGTCAATGTGACCTTGACCTTTGACCCCTTGACCCCAAATCAATAGGGGTCATCTACTGATCATGACCAATCACCATACCAAGTTTGAAGTTCCTAGGCCTTAAGGTTCTTTACTTATTGATCGGAAACCGTTTTTGCTTACAAGGTCAATGTGACCTTGACCTTTGACCCTTGACCCCAAAATCAATAGGGTCATCTACTGATCATGACAAATCACCATACCAAGTTTGAAGTTCCTAGGCCTTAAGGTTCTTTAGTTATTGATCGGAAACCGTTTTTGCTTACAAGGTCAATGTGACTTTGACCTTTGACCCCTTGACCCCAAAATCAATAGGGGTCATCTACTTGTCATGACCAATCACTATACCAAGTTTGAAGTTCCTAGGCCTAAGGGTTCTTTAGTTATCACTCGGAAACCATTTGGTCTACGGACCGACGGACCGACAGACCGACGGACCGACGGACCGACAAGTGCAAAGCAATATACCCCCTTTTCTTCGAAATGGGGGCATAATAATATAGTATATATATAATCTGTCTACTTATTTTTCATAATCATTTCAATAATAGTCTGACTTTTGTCTTTAGCGACCACTGTAATTTCCCCATCTTTATCCTATCTTTATCCTATCTTTATCCTATCTTTATCTTATCTTTATCCTATCTTTATCCTATCTTTATCTTTAATGTATTAAGAGACTTTTGCTAAATGTGACAGCTAATTAGTCAGCTAATTGAGATCAATCTTTTCATCAAGCGGCCACATATACCTGTCAAGTGCTTGTGTTTGTAGAGAATGCCGTTTCGTGATGTAACAAGTGTCAACAATCAAAACACAATATATACATATGTGAAAAACTTTATATCCCAAACTTTTTTTGTAGTGTATGCAAATGAAGTTAAGTATACATGTGATGTGTATTATCCAATGAAATCGAAAGAACAAAGCAACGCCCTGCCCCTACTGTGATGGTGTAAAAAAAGGCTTCTCTGTTGATATTTGGACTGCATTGAATTGACATTGAACTTGATCAGCAATTAATTAAATTAATTGTTACAATTAAACATAATTTGCTTATTTCAAATGAAAAATGCACAACAGAAAGCATCTTCACTTATGAGATGTTAAGTGTCAGGGACAAGGAAAAGCAATAGAAGAGCTTAAAATTTCTTGACAGATGTCAAACATGTATGTAATGGATCAAAACCTTTTAGTCATTAAATATCAGAAAAGTATTTTTTTTTATTTTAGCACTTATTTAGATTATCAGTGTTTTAATTATTAACATTTATATAAATAAAATAAAGTTGATAAATTTCCCCACCACAAAAGAAAGATATCATGAATAAATTTCAACTTTTTCTCATGCTTTGTATAAAGACACCATTGCACTAAGTGATCATTTTTGGTGTTTCCCTTGCGTAGTCTTTTAATACACATTTGACTGTACAAGCTTGAAAGATATTCAGTATGAAATGCTTTTTTTTTCACTATTTAATGAACAATTTTTCTATGTCAAAACATACATCTGGTATAAATAAATCAACTTGTGTAAAGTCTTGTCAGAATTCAGACTGGCCTGGCTCTATATAGATAGCACATACCCAAAATTATTGTAACAAAAATTCACATGTGGAGGTAATATATAACCCTACCTGGCCATCTTTAGCCTTGGCAATTTCTTTCTCATCAAGATTTCCCTCTTGTAACCTCTGATGTAGAAGGTCTAGAGATATTCCTGTTATTACATCTATAGGATCTATCACATTACCCAGTGTTTTACTCATCTTTCTACCATGAGCATCTCTCACCATTGCATGAAGATATACCTGTAATTAATCAACATATACCGGTAATTAAAATTATATAAAAATATATCTGTAATTATCATTACCTGAAGATTTACCAGTATTATCATTATTACATGTAATTTTCATTACATTGAGATATATCAGCAAATGATCATTGCATGAAGATATACCTGTAATTATCATTGCATGAATATTTACCTGTAATTATCATTGCATGAATATTTACCTGTAATTATCATTGCGTGAATATTTACCTGTAATTATCATTGCATGAATATTTACCTGTAATTATCATTGCGTGAATATTTACCTGTAATTATCATTGCGTGAATATTTACCTGTAATTATCATTGCGTGAAGATATACCTGTAATTATCATTGCATGAATATTTACCTGTAATTATCATTGCATGAATATTTACCTGTAATTATCATTGCATGAATATTTACCTGTAATTATCATTGCGTGAATATTTACCTGTAATTATCATTGCATGAATATTTACCTGTAATTATCATTGTGTGAATATTTACCTGTAATTATCATTGCGTGAATATTTACCTGTAATTATCATTGCGTGAATATTTACCTGTAATTATCATTGTGTGAATATTTACCTGTAATTATCATTGCGTGAATATTTACCTGTAATTATCATTGCGTGAATATTTACCTGTAATTATCATTGCGTGAAGATTTACCTGTAATTATCATTGCGTGAATATTTACCTGTAATTATCATTGCGTGAAGATTTACCTGTAATTATCATTGCGTGAATATTTACCTGTAATTATCATTGCGTGAATATTTACCTGTAATTATCATTGCGTGAATATTTACCTGTAATTATCATTGCGTGAATATTTACCTGTAATTATCATTGCATGAATATTTACCTGTAATTATCATTGCATGAATATTTACCTGTAATTATCATTGCATGAATATTTACCTGTAATTATCATTGCGTGAATATTTACCTGTAATTATCATTGCGTGAAGATTTACCTGTAATTATCATTGTGTGAATATTTACCTGTAATTATCATTGCGTGAAGATTTACCTGTAATTATCATTGCGTGAATATTTACCTGTAATTATCATTGCGTGAATATTTACCTGTAATTATCATTGCATGAATATTTACCTGTGATTATCATTGCGTGAAGATTTACCTGTAATTATCATTGCGTGAAGATTTACCTGTGATTATCATTGCATGAATATTTACCTGTAATTATCATTGCGTGAAGATTTACCTGTAATTATCATTGCGTGAATATTTACCTGTAATTATCATTGCATGAAGATTTACCTGTAATTATCATTGCATGAATATTTACATGTAATTATCATTGCATGAAGATTTACCTGTAATTATCATTACATGAAGATATACCTGTAATTACCATTGTATTAGGATATACCTATATTTATCATTACATGAAAATATACCTGTAAATAATAGGGCTTTGAAAATATATCTGTAATTATCATTACATAAAGATATACCTGTAATTATCATTTCATGAAGATTTAACTGTAATAATTATTATTACCTACAGATATACCTGCAATTATTATTACCTGTATGCCTGTAATTATCATTACCTAAATATTTATTATCATTACATGAAGATTTACCTGTAATTCCAATAGATTTTTAAATAAAACATGTTACTTTATTGACAAATGAAAAATAAATTCCCATATATTTCATTATAACAGTAATTTTGAAGTCTTACCTCGGTAAAAGGTAAATCACCTAACAATGTTCTACCAAACATGACCATTCTAGCTACCCAGAAAAACAAGATGTCATGTCCTGTCTCCAACAGTGATCCTGGATAAAACTTCTTCAAGTCTGGAGTCTGTAATAATATAATATGTAAATATTAGAGATAAACATTGCCATAGAAACAGCTTGTATATTTATTAACTGCTAAATTTAGCACAAAATAAGTGATGTCCCTAAAACTGGAAATGGTGCTACCATACAAACATAAAAGGAAAATAACTCTGCAAGAAGTCACTCAAATTAAACTTCCAACAGATTAAATTTATATCAATGTTATACAACAATAGGATTTTGTGAGAATTTTTTCTAGATAACTAACTAGTAATAACCAATTTCTCCAGAAGTAATCAACAACTAATCCCACATGATTTCTGAACCAGCAGTGAGAGACAAATGACCATTAGACTCCGTCTGATATCGATTGACATAAGAAAAACTACTCCTCATCCAAGGATTAAACACAAACCTCTAAAGTACTAATTCAATGTTTTCCCTATTGAGCCAAGTGTGCGGACCCCTAGAATAATGATCAAACTTTTATAATAAATGGATAATCCATCACATATTTACCTCATCTGGCCATCCAAATACAGAGAACGGGAACAAAGCTGAAGAGAACCAAGTGTCTAATACATCTGGGTCTGAAAAATACATAAAAATTAAATTCACAGTATTTCTGTTGCCAGATAAAAAAATTATGGAATAGATCCTCTTGGCACATTTCACATAGTTCATACATGGCTGATTCATACATGCCGGATTTTGTGAGAAAAAATATATAATCTGTACTTTCTTACCTGCAGCACAACTACAACAATAACCCCAGAAATGTCACAAAATATCAAATCAAAACTAAATTGACTTCATTTTCAATACCATATACAGTATATTTCAATTAATTAGCTACAATGAATTTTACACTAATTGCTTTTGTAGAATTCATAGATAGCAGGTTTTCTGACTGATCACACTTTAAAGATAATTCAGACTTTCAATTCAAAATAAAATCAAAGGATTGTAGGCTGTGTGGGTTCAACTCCTATCAAGGGCATGCCATTGTTGTTTCCTTGAGCAAGAAACTTAACACTCCTTGTTTAGTACAGGCTGGTTCAAGGAATGAATTCAAGACTGTGTCAATAAACCTATGGCTTTCTACACAATCAAACTTAAATAAATTCTGTATAGACTAATCAAAGTGAAACTTATTTCAGCAAAGCGGATACCATAATATCTTTCCTCACACATCATCAAGAATTGCATATTTAAAGTTCAAAACATAAAACAGTTCTCAGGGGTCTCAATGTTTTTTTTTAAGTTTTGTTTCAATTAATTAATATTATGTCAATTAATACCATTCCGCAAACAAATATTACCTTGTGTAAGTGTGATTTTATCTTTCGAGACGTTAAATTTTGCCGCAGCTTTATCTCTAGCCTCTTCTTCAGTGCGGGCACATATCCAGTACTGTCCGTCAGTGTCCTTACCCGCCGGAATATTTGGATCATCTATAGTTGCAAAGTATGCCGGGATACGATGTCCCCACCATAGCTGACGAGATATACACCAATCTCTACCAAAAATAAATAATACGAGTAAGGTAAGTATGATAATATTCTTTCTATCCATTGCATGTAACCATTGGTCAACTTGTCAACTTTTTGTATCTACTATCTAACGATGGGTAAAAATTGAAATACCATGTAATCTTAATCTTTTTAATTTGACATATAGACAAAAAAGAGATTTTTTATGATGTCTAAAAATCCTGTTATTCAAGAATAATTCTAAAAACATTTTACTTCATGTTTCACTGGAACAAA
>NW_026861074.1:0-50110 GCF_026571515.1 Ruditapes philippinarum
CACAAACAAACACACACACAGGTGAATCGCTATATGCCACCGCATCGCAGATGCTGCGGTGGCATAATAAACAAAGGGGAATAATTCAAGAATCAGGCAAGGCAGAGTAATGGTTCTTGTGCACTGCACACCTACTCAATGAGATCTATCTACCTACAAAGTTTCATGTTGATACCTCTTATACTTTTAGAGTTATGTCCAGGACAAAGTTCAAAGTGTAAAATAAACAAAGGGGGATAATTCAAAAATAAGGCAAGGCAGAGTTACGGTTTTCGTGCACTGCACACCTACTCAATGAGATCTATCTACCTACAAAGTTTCATGTTGATACCTCTTATACTTTTAGAGTTATGTCCCGGACAAAGTTCAAAGTGTAAAAATAAACAAAGGGGAATAATTCAAAAGTTAGGCAAGGCAGAGTTACGGTTCTTGTGCACTGCACACCTACTCAATGAGATCTATCTACCTACAAAGTTTCATGTTGATACCTCTTGTTGTTACAAAGTTATGTCCCGGACAAGAAAAGGGGACGGACGGACGGAAAGACGGACGGACGGACAAGGCGGCGACTATATGCTCCCCCGAAATTTTTTCGGGGAGCATAAAAATTGTTCAAAGAATTAAATTATAAGCAGAATTCTGGTTGTCATGGCAACAAGGAAACAAGAGCCACCGCCAGACGGGGGCAACGCTCGACTTTTAATTTTCTCTAAAAGCAAACAAAGGAATGTTTGAACAAAATCTTTGAATATACTAATTTATATATATATATATATATATAAACAGAAACACGCAATTCTATAAATAGAAACACGCACATATGTGGTGTTGACATGTGGTTGTGACATGTGGTATCACATGGTGGTGTCACATTGTGTCATGTGTGGTGATACGTGGTGGTGATCTGGCTGGTGCATGTGGTGTCACGTGGTGGTGACATGTGAAGTCGATGGTGGTGACACTGGTGTCACATGGTGGTGTCATGTTGTGGTGACATGTGGTGTGGTCATGTGGTGTCATGTTGTGGTGACATGTGGAGTCACATGGTGGTGTCATGTTATGGTGACATGTGGTGGAGTCATGTGGTGGATTGTGTGGAGTCACGTGGTGGAGTCATGTGGTGGTGTCACAAGGTGGTGACATGTGGTGAAGTCATGTGCTGGTGGTGTCAAGTGCTGGTGGTGTCACATGGTGGTGACAAGGTGGTCTTAAGTATGTTTTGTTATAATATAAGTTGATCCCTTCAATAATAGCAAAGTTACAGACAGTTACAGCAAAAACAATCAAGGTCATTAATGAGTGAAGGTCAAGGTCTGTCTGATTATTTTTAAGTGTTATCCTAGAAGATTATTATGTTCAAGTTTGAAGACAATCCATTCAAAAATAACAATGTTGCAGCCAATAATAGCCAAAAATATTAAAATTCAATAATTTGACCTTCAAAGTCAAGGTCATTTATGAGTGAAGGTCAAGGTCTGGCTGGTTATTTTTAAGGGATATCCTTGAAGATTATTAGGTTCAAGTTTGAAGACAATCCATTCAAAAATAACAAAGTTACAGTCAATAACAGCATGAACAAGCAAAATTTGGACTTTTAACCTTGAAGGTCAAAGTCATTTATGGATGAAGGTCAAGGTTAGTGTGGTCTACTGAAAGGTCTTGTCCCAAGGGTTGTTGTGGCCAAGTATGAAGACAATACACCAAGAAATAAGACTAGTATAGCAATACCTCTCCTTTTTTTTCAAAAAAAAAAAGTCAAGGTAAAAACTGCTCTTTAAAAATTGAATTTAGATATAGATATGTTTTTTTTTTTTTTTAATTATTTTGCTAGGGCAATTAATGCACCATTATTTTTAAGTATTTAAACCTGTTAGTCAATCAATCAATCAATGATGATATTTTCAAATGTAATGGCAATATTTTTACTCCTGAAGTTTTGTCAATTAAAGTAACTCGCCGGTATTACACTTCCTATGTTGTCATCTGTCACAAGCATCACAAGTGACTGCCTCCTGCCGTTTCCTCACAACACTTCCACAGTCTATACAATAATCAGTCATTTCAATAACCAACAAATAACTTAAGGGCCGATTTGACTAGTTTTGATGCCCATTCTGCTAGTTTTGGGGCCAATTTGACAAGTTTTGGAGTCGATTTGACTAGTTTTGGGGCCGATTTGACTTTTAATAATTGTTGTTTGGCTGATTTGACTAATTTTGAGGCCGATTCAACTGATTTTGAGCTGATTTGACTTGGGGCCGATCTGACTTTGGGCGGATTTAACTAGTTTGCATGAGATTAGATACAATGTAGTATAGTACTCCCCTCAGGTACCGCGTCCTTGCCCATTCCGATGTAATTAGAAAATTTGTTTCTTTACACATTGAATGCCACCAAATACTGTTTCCATCTAATTAATTCATTAAAGTGAAAGTGGAAGTGCTGATTTTTGTGAATTTGGATAGAATTTTTTTCATTTCAAATAAATTCTGTCATTGATAGGAAAATCCAAAGCTGCCGGTGTGTGTTAAAAATACTTCTTTATTTTACCCCATATTTAACATTTAAACTTATAATTTCATGTTCCGACAAGTGAAGGTCGTCTGCTGAAACTGTAGTGACATCATATTCTGTTACAAAAAATTATACTGAATTAAAAAAGGGCCATCAATTAACATAAAACGGTACCATAGTGATATCCATTTAAGCTCCCATTCAAAACATGGCTGACTGAATATATATGTTTCTAATTTAAATTTTGGAGTTATTTCTATCAATGACATGTGTATTTTAATGTCAAGATGCGACAACAAAACACAATTCAATAAAATAGTAAATACAAGTTCTTTTTATTTGCACAATTTGCTGGAAATAATAAGAACAGTGGTACCATAGGGGACCATCCTATGTATCCTGTTTTCTCGTACTATAGTGGGGCTACGGCCTAAACTTGGTTGGATAATTTTTATTAAAAATTTTTGGTACAGTATTTTTTAGTCTGATACACAGAAAAATGCCCTTTTAAGACAATATAAATGAAGAAAGATCGTAACCGAAAGCAAAACTTAAGTTATTTCCGCTTGTATATGCTGACCTTCACCCTTTATGTGAAGCAGGTGCTTTCTCATATTATCGTGGAATTTGATTGGTTGTTAAGGCTGGTCGCTCTGTGATGATTTTATTCTACACACCAGTTCAAATCATTAGTGCAACTCCCTAATTAAGTGTTAAATAGCTTAGCTTTTGTAATTTTTTGTGTTTTTTAATAAAAGCTTGGTAGGCCATAATCAAACTTTTAGGATCATATTGACGCCTTTTTGGTACCACATGATTTGGTTTGTTCTAAAAATAGTTTGAACTCAATTATGTGTTGTTGTTTACATTATCCCTCTAAAATATTTTATGTTTATGTTTACTTATTAGTTATATTAGCATTTAGCAATGAATACTACAGTTTTTCATTGTACTGTAGTCATATGTTTTATTGTTTTGTTGTCAAAACTAAAAATTGATATTAAGGATAAATATGTTTCATCATATGGTTTTTAATTGGAGTTCATATGATTTGTATATTATCTATTTGTGGAACAAATGCTTTGAGCTGTATTGTAAAATATAGTAGTGTGAAACCGTCATTTAAAGCGCCTTGTGTTAGAGACCTGATACAGGTTTCTGCAACATGGAAAAACTAAACAAGAGGGCCATGATGGCCCTGAGGTCGCTCACCTGTATATAGCCCCCCCCCCCCCCCCCCCCCCGGCCCAATTTTTACCCCAAGGGCTTTTATTTGTTTATTTGAACAGACTTGGTAGACACCCATAAGAAGATGTTTCATGCAAAACATCTAAGTTCTAGCTCATTGGGTTTTTTAAAAGAAGATTTTTTAAGTTTTTACTATACACATAGAGTAAAAAACAATGACACCCCTCGGGCAGGGCCAGTTTTGACCCCTGGGCTTTTATTTGAACAAACTTTGTAGATATTTACTTAAAGATGTTTCATGCTTAATATCTAAACTCTAGTTATTTGGGTTTTTTCAAAGAAGATTTTTAAGTTTTTGCTATGTATATAAGGAAAATCAATGACCCCCGGGGCGGGGCCAGTTTTAACCCCAGGGCTTTTATTTGAACATACTTGGTAGACACCCATTAGAACATGTCTCATGCTAAATATCTTAGCTCTAACTCTTTTGGTTCTTTAAAAGAAGATTTTATAAGTTTTTACTATATGCATATAGGGAAAATCAATGACCCCCTGGGGCGGGGCCAATTTTGACCCCAGGGCTTTTATTTGAACAAACTTGGTAGACATTTACTAGAAGATGTTTTATGCCAAATATCTAAGCTCTAGCTCTTACGGTTCTTTAAAAGAAGATTTTTTAAGTTTAAACTATATGCATATAGGAAAATCAATTACCCCCAGGGCGGGGCCAATTTTGACCCCAGGGCTTTTATTTGAACAAACTTGGTAGACATTCACTAGAAGATGTTTCATGCCAAATATCTAAGCTCTAGCTCTTTGGGTTCTTTAAAAAGAAGATTTTTTAAGTTTTTACTTTATGCATATAGGGAAATCAATGACCCCCTGGGGCGGGGCCAATTTTGACCCAGGGCTTTATTTGAACAAACTTGGTAGACACTCACTAGAAGATGTTTCATGCAAATATCTAAGCTCTAGCTCTTACAGTTCTTTAAAGGAAGATTTTTTAAGTGTTTACTATATGCATATAGGGAAAATCAATGACCCCCCGGGGCGGGGCCAATTTTGACCCCAGGGCTTTTATTTGAACAAACTTGGTAGACACTCACTAGAAGATGTTCCATGCCAAAAATCTTAGCTCTAGCTCTTACAGTTCTTTAAAAGAAGATCTTTTAAGTTTTTACTATATGCATATAGGGAAAATCAATGACCCCCCGGGGGCGGGGCCAATTTTGACCCCAGGGCTTTTATTTGAACAAACTTGGTAGACACTCATTAGAAGATGTTTCATGCCAAATATCTAAGCTCTAGCTCTTAGGGTTGTTTAAAAGAAGATATTTAAAGATTTTTCTTTCGGTTGCCATGGCAACCAGAGTTCTGCATGGAATTAAATTCTTTGAACAATTTTAAAAGGTGACCACCAAAGGAACATTCCTGTGAAGTTTGGATGAAATTGGCTCAGTGGTTTATGAGGAGATGTCATTTAAAGCAAAAGTTTACGGACGGACGACGGACGGACGACGGACGGACGGACGCCGGACGAAAAGCGATCACAAAAGCTCACCCTGTCACTTTGTGACAGGTGAGCTAAAAATTGATGATCTTGGAGAAAAAACTGATTTATTTAATGTTTTCCTCTTGACTTTGCAATAATTTCCACAGTTATTTTGTTTTTTATCTGTTTTTGTCTCATTTCTTTAGTTATTTTTGCCAGAGACAAAACAGCTCTGCTAAATAGACATGTTTTCGGATATCGACAGAAGTCGCGAGTGTCGCTTCCATCTGTTTTAATAATTCCACGAAAATATGAGAAACCACGATAATACGAGAAACAGGGATACTATCAATAATATAATAGTATACCTGATCTGCAGATATCTCTTATTTTTCATTTATAATACATTAGATGGTCTTGATAACATGCAAGTAATCAGAAAAAAATTAATGTTTTTTTTTTTCAGTTGGCCAAGTTGACCCGTGCCGAGCTGGTATAGGGCCGAGTTGTCTCAACCCGGTAGATCTAGTCAAGAGGGGGCTCTGTAGGCTACGTCAACCCATTTATATCAAAGTGAATTACGGTTACACTACCATACCTTACCACACAACTAAGAAAAAATCGATCTTTTTAAAAGAATAAAATGGGGAGAAACTGTCTGCAAAATATCGCACAAATACAGACAGTTCTCTACAGTGCCAGTGGGGACACAGGCACTAGACACAATTATTTTACCCATATACCAGGGTCTATTCTAGGATTCGAAAAATAGGGGGGATTTTTATCGAAAAGTCAGAATTGATTATATTTGTTGATCTTTTGGCGCGATAGCTCAGTTGGTTAAACCACTGATTATCACTCCTGAGGTCCCGGGTTTGATCCTGGGTTACACCCTTGGGATTTTTCAGAGACACTTTCAGTGTTTCCCACCTACCTAGAGGTGTACTGGTAAGAAATCCAGGTAATCCTCGCATGTATCAGTGCTATACACTGGGCATGTAAAAGGCCTGCAAGACAGGGCGGACCGTGAGACTAGGCGGACCATATATTGGGACAGGGCGGACCGTCACTCGAGACGAGGCGGACCGTAATTTAAAAAAGTATTTATATGTGGACTAATGTAATAAAAGTATTAAATTATTGATGTTTTTGTTCTTCGTTTTAATATTTCAATGCATATATAAAAGTAAAAATATAAAATAAATTTTAAAAGTTCATGTGTAATTGAATATTAATTTGCTGAATGGACGATGTCACTCGAGACGAAAGTATTTAATTGTGGATGATTTTGGTATTCTTTATAATATTTCAATCTAAACCTTTCTATGTAACATATGAAACATATATATACTGAACCAAAAAAATGGAAACTTTCGCAAAGTATCATGTGCCAGTTGTCAAGGGTACCACATAGATGTACACACTTGTATATATGTAGTAGCTCGTAAAACTCGTTTTGTTTGCAAAATCGGTCAGCTAATCCCGTATAAAAGCCCGAAATGTTTATTCAACGTAAAAATCGAGTTTCAAAAGGATTGAAAAACTGTACTAACATATCTACATTCAAACTTGGAGAAAGTTTCTTTTTTGTTTCAGTATATTAGAGTAGTTTAAAAAAAATTTCTCAAGAAATTATTTGTAACTGCGTCGACTTACGCAAGTGATAATTGACCAATTATCGGGATATAACAATGTTATTGTTTGTATAAGGCGCTAACGCTGCTAAAATTGATAAACTTTATTAAACAATTACTGAATTAGACACATAAAAAAACATATTTTGTTGTACAATACACGAAATAACAATGATGGCGAATAACATCACATTAAAATTATTTGCAATTCAACACAATAACAAAAAAAATGAAGTGACATATTTGAAAAACAAAACTATCTTATTAAAATTTACATAATAAGCACAGACACATGAAATAAAATGAACACTGAAATATAATTTATTAAACAATAAGACACATCAAAGAACTTTTAAAACTTACTGTATTTTATATTTTTAATTGAATATTTGAATTGAAATATCAATACGAAGAACAAAAACATCAATAATTACATTAGTCCACATATAAATACTTTTTTAAATCACGGTCCGCCTTGTCTCGAGTGACGGTCCGCCCTGTCCAAAAATACGGTCCGCCTAGTCTCGAGTCACGGTCCGCCCTGGTACGGTCCGCCCTGTCTCACGGTCCGCCCTGTCCGTAATTCATGTAAAAGAACCAAGGGGTCTATTCAATAAGAGCTAGGGACTGGTTCCCGGATTCCCTTGTATCTTAAAGCTGTTTCTTAAATGTATACAATGTATACCTGCTTAGAGTGATCGAAAACGATTTTAAAGCAGTATAATGTAGAAAAAAAAAAAAAAATTTCCCTTCTTTCTCTATGTAAAATTTTCCCCCTGCCTCTGAAAAAATAGGAGTGAATTCTCAAAAATAGGGGTGAATCCCCCCTCCTAGAATAAACACTGATATACGCTCATTAATACATTATACTATATATAAAGAATATTCTTTATATAAAGTATTATGAGCGTATATGGGTAAAACAGGCCTCGACATTAGCGGTGGTCCATTGGTCCGAGACCACCTGATTTTGGCAATGACCACCTAATTTTACAGGCAACTGGTCCATTAGACCACTTGAATTTTCCAAATGGTGCAAGGCTCATCTGGGAGAATGGTTATTTGGTCGAAAAACGTGTTCTTTAATTGTTGTTTAAAACCATTTCTCCGATGTACAGGTACATGTTCATTCATCTCATTAGTTCAAAAAGATCTTAAGACATCCATAACTTTTTATTACCGGTAACTCGCTAACAGTGTAGTTAAAAAAGTAGAAAATTCATTCAAATGTCTCTAGTACTGCATTGAATTTATAACATTGTATCACTATTGGATATCGGATAAACACATGATTAATGGTGCAAACATAGGCAAAGGAATTATTAAATATTTAGTAATCTTTGGCTACTTTTTTAAACGATCAGAGATCCATTTTTTTCTTATTTAAAGTTTTTTAAAAGGTTATAAATACTTTGTCAAAAATAAATAAATTTCAACAAACAAGCATGTATAATAATTCTGTGAGGAAGATAAGCTCAATTAGTAGGATTTTTTCTGTTTATCATTAAATTAATATTTCATTGTTTCAAAGACAAGAATATAATAACTTAATTGTTTAATTAAAAATGTTAATCTATAAAAAGCAATTATTATTCTTATAAGATGTACCAGGAAACAGCAATGAGTATTTGAATAACAGTAAGGGAATAAGTCATTCACAAATGGTTTCACTTAATAATTCTCTAACTTGAGTTGCGGAAGAAGTCACTTAACCAAGTATGAGTACTGTCATGTATTTTTCAATGAGATAATAAATACTAAATAGGATTACATTACAATGACTTACTATCTGATTAGATTGAAATAGAAAAAATACATGTTTTCTTCAGTTGATATAAATCTAATAATAAATATGTTTCTGTTACCAATTTTAAGTGTAGTTCTTCTAAATCTGAAGTTTCCTTAAAAACAAATGAGTAAAAAAAAAGATGGACCACCTGTGTTCAGAAAGGACCACCTGAATTTTGGATCCAGTGGTCCGGCATACCACCTGATGAAAAAGTTAGTGTCGAGACCTGGGTAAAATAATTGTGTCTAGTGCCTGTGAGTGGGGAGGTCAGGAGGGGTCCCTGTGTGTCCAGTAACACTTTCCGCGTATTTGTTCCGTTCGCTTTTCGGTATAATTTCTAACAAAATTGACAATAATAGAATTAAACATACAGGGTATCTTAAGCTTATTTACGGGTCTTTACTTACACGAAAAGAGAGTTGGTTTGTTTCTCGTGTTGAAAGATGTCTTCCAATTTTTGAAGGGAGTTTGAACCAGAAAAATGGTATTTTTTCTGGACTATTTCCCGCGCCTCTGTTTTGGAAGCCTCCATCTTGTTTATCTGTGATGTCATAAGCATGTGACTTCGAAACTCCGCCTCCTCCAGGAAATTACCTTCTCCAAATCCCTCCAGAGGCGTGCACGTGGCGGAGAAGGCACACGGCAGGTCAAGGTCAAGTCATCTTAAGTACCAGAGGTGATTGGTTGACCTGTCGTGACTAATTCTGGAGGGTTGGCGCTAACGAGAGCCGTTTTTGTTATTGACCAGTATGGAACATGATGCCTGTCCTACTATTCGGCCAGTATTGTCGTACTCCTCTACCACCAACGAACGAAGAATAGGCTTCAGGAAGATTCAGCATGAAAAAGACGTCCCCGATGTGACTACCCTAGTGGACCGGCACGGATGCTATATTCTCGGACAGATGGTTTAACCGGCGCCGAGTATAAATAAACTCAAACTGACTGACTCCTCCAGGAAAGGGATGTCAGAAAGTGATTACCGTTTCCAAATTTCCAAAAATGAAGGCCTAAGGACGCTATTGAATATCTATCTATACAGTAGTACTGTAGGCATCATAGTACAAAATTTTTATGATTGTAGCAAGGGTCATGAATGATTTAATAATAATGGGACAACATTTAGTGACGAAAAAGGCATACAGTACTGTACAGGATATACTGTACAGTACTGCAGTTTGAATTGTCTGGAAAAAAGCAGTAAGCTTGCTCCTAGGCTAATATACTCAGTTTAAATGTATAATTTATTGTCCCTGATATCTATAAGATATTTAATAGATTTACTAGACCTTACAAAATATGGGACAAAAAATTACATAACAAAAATGCATGTCTGTGAAAAAAAGAGAAAGAATACAATATTTATTTATTTAGACTACATATATGCCCATGTTCATACTTGCAAACTAAATTGACAATTTTAATGTGTCTATACTGCAGCAGAGGCTCATTCACCGTTAATATATACAGGGGCCTTATGAATACAACTTCACGAATATGTGTAAATCACATATTTATTAATAAATCGTGGTGTAAATATATTGTTTATGATGTATGTACCAAAACAATAATGGTAATGCATATGAAATGGTTCACATATATATATATATATATATATATATATATATATATATATATATATATATATATATATATATATATATATATATATATATATATATATATATATATATATATATATATATTCATTTGTACATATTTGTAGGAAGGGGCCAGGGTTTGATAAGAACTAATCGGCCTGTCCTCTCCCTAACCCTAACTTTTAGAAGCCCGAAATGTTAGCCCTTGTAACCTCATGGTTCGGCACATTTCTCTTGCCAATACAGTAATGGTCAAAATATCATAAAATAATCTCCCTTTGAGCGAAATGGACCGTTCCGGTGTTTCAAAAACAGTTTAATGTAAATTTGCTAACTTGTCATCCAATCGCTACACTGAGATAATACATAGTCTCACTGGTTGACCTGGTTTGCACAAAAGAACACGTGCTTATGTTTGTGATACTGTTTGTGAGCAGTTGACATAGCAATGAATCGAAAAGATGTGGCTAAATGTTCCGCTACGAAAAACCGGAAAGGTTCATTACTTTCCTCGTTACGTGCACATTGTGGAGAGGCATATCATGTCGGTGAAAAGGGAAAACCGGGGCATGTACCTGCAGACCAGCTGCTGATGTCCTGGCTGAAGCCTAGGAGAGCCGCCCTATAATTAATGCAGACAGAGACGGCGGTGAAGGGTAATAGGGTGTGTGAACCCCTGGTACTAATTAGAGACGGCTTGAACGGCAATAACCATCCTTATCATGGCTATATCACCTTAAGATTATCGTTATTGTATCTGGTTACAGTACGTTAAGGTGCTCATCGCCCTCTTATAAGCCTTAAACATTACACGGAGGTATTTTTTTTATGCATCAAAATTAACACTTTTATTGCATGATATATAACATATCCTGGAGTCCGTACTCGATATGGCGAATTAACATACGCTACCTATGCGGTATTTGTGGCTGACCGAGTTTAATATGACGGGAAGCACATGAAGGATACAGGTTGCAACTATAGAGCTGCTGTACAGGAATGACGAATACCCCCATCTGATATCTATGACACAGATTATCATGTAGTGCAATTTATCATTATTTTGGAAGGAAAGTATTTGAATAAAGTTTTAGAAAAGTCATTTGAAAAGTATAGAATTATTGGTGCAAAACATGCCCTTCAAGGTTGACATTGACCTTAAGCCTGAACAGTGACATTGTAGAGATTAGCATTTAAGTGAAGTTTGAAGAAAATGTCTCAAGGGGTATAGAATTTCGAACAGACACGAAATTGCCTAATGTTTGACCTTCGATGTCACTGTGACCTCTGAGTCTGCACAGCGGCGTTATGGGTCTTGCACATCACCTTGTAAATTTTTGAGCCAAGTTTAAAGAAAATCCTTTAACTGGTATAGCATTTATAGATCGGACTCGAAATTGTCTGATATTTAACCTTTGACCTATAAGGATGACCTTTATCTTGAGCCGAAAACGGCTGTGACATAGGGTCTATGACATAGGATCTATACATTATCTTGTTAACATGAAAATTTGAGCCAAGTTTAAAGAAATATAGTAGTTTTAGAGAAGACAGACAATAACATGTCTCATATATGACCTTTGACCATCAAGAATGACTTTCACCTTGAACCTGAGTAGTGATGGCGTGAATTCACGGATGTTGAGGCAACATCTGAGTCAAGTTTAAAAAAATTCCTTCTCGGGCTATTTGATTTATATAGTGGACACGATCCGGAGACGGACAGACTAAGGGGCGGGCTGATTCGAAAAAGTGATTCCAGTAATGTGGCGAGGGTATAATTAGTATGCCAGATTTATCTGATATGTAAGTGTTATGTCCCTTTTGGATAAAGACAATCGGTGTTTTTAGGGGAGGATCATCATCGTTGTCCACTATCATCATTGTTGCGTGTTTGTTAAATATCGATAAGGGTCTAATTTCATACTATTTTTTTATGAATAACAGCCTATTAAGTACATGTAAATATAGTTTAAGTCAACATTTTAAGAATCTTTTTGATATACATTATTTTACAGAAAACATTGTTTTAATTATATAATTTCATTTTGTCTCCCACGTGTCATTATTTCTCATTTCAAAAGCAATCACACATGCTACACACATTGTTGTTGCTTCTATAT
Organism: Ruditapes philippinarum; assembly: GCF_026571515.1. Taxonomy (NCBI): domain Eukaryota; kingdom Metazoa; phylum Mollusca; class Bivalvia; order Venerida; family Veneridae; genus Ruditapes; species Ruditapes philippinarum. The sequence continues at coordinate 12,342 of NW_026861074.1, forward strand.
GTGATGAGTTAGAAAGATAATGCATAACATGGCTTTTCAAGAGATGAAATCGCCCGCTTCTTTTATTATTATATAGAACTCATACAGAGTACGCATAGGAAAATATGTTACACTATATACAATGCCCAATAAAACAATAAGTTTGTACAATATGCGGCATGATAATTCATTAGATACTAAACGATGAATACAAACGGAAGCAGAAAATGAACAGGTATGTAATAAAAGCATTGCAATTCAGAAACTATGAATAAGTGGTTCATGGATTAATTAAATCTTTCGTTATATTGAATATACTAATGAAATTCTGTAACGCTTTTGTGACTTCGTTAAAACGAGTTTACACAGCTGTGCACATGATTATTTTGACGTGAGATCATTTGCGTTAAATACAAAACGTAAGGACTTGCTTAAACGTTAGCGTTACACTGTAGGTGCGTTAATGAAACAGCCACTGTTATAACTGAAAAATGGTTATTTATTTTAGCTATGTGATAAATAGAACATTTCATTTGCGTATTTTCGTTGCCACATTTATCGTGCTTGTTCAATTTAATAATAGTATGCTCTCTCCAGAGGCTCGCACAATATAATTTTTATTCAACTCATTCAATAAATTAAGTATTGGAATATTTCCTTTATATTCTGATACACATGCATATATGGATGTAGCAATACCAAGAATCCGAAAATGATCTTGGATTGATATTTTTGTGATGAAAATAATTAGAAAAAAGCGATAATAATCTTTATAAAGAAGTGAGAGTTATGCTTAAAATGACATCGATAAAGTTACTTGAGATGTTAACCAAACTGCATAAAAACAAGAATTAACTGTATTGTATCATAACCATCCACTTTGATAGATTTTTGTCATGTTTTGCTTTTGTTACATAAAAAATACAGTCTAAACCTACATTGATTATGTAATATATATTTAGTTGTACGCTAATAAGGAACAATTTAAGAAGGTAAAAGAGCAATGGACAGTAGTTGTTCCAAAAAAAAATTCTTACTAGCATTTATCAGATTTCTAATGTGTTTGTCCAAATGGATGAGAATGAAATGAATAAATGGTTAAGCAAGCGCTGAAGAAAAATAAAGTAGTTTATTAGTTATAAATTGTAAATTTCAAAGCTATTGGGAGATAGGTCAAAGATCTTGGATTTACACAAATTATGTGCTAGATAGAGAACAATTAATAAAAATGACTGCAGACCATGCTGCTGGAATACAATATATAATTATGTATAAATAAATAAATAAATCTTTTAATAACGGATATAGAGCATGCTTGATGTTCATCACCTGTAGAAAGTATGTTGAATGAGAAATAATGTGTCATAAAAGTTGCAAAGATTTGTATTTGAGTTTCATACAAAATTCTTAATCACGGAAAACATAAAAAGCAAACGAATGATACAGCTATATGGCCAATGGGTAATTTGTTTAGAAACTGTAACAGGGCACCAGAAATAAGGTTTTAAGAAAATATGTTTATCATTTTTGGGACTTAATGGACTATTAGTCTTTGTCCTGTTTTTTCGACAAATGAGAAGAACTAAATTTGAAATTTCTGACTGTCTATTTCGGATAAACTGTTTTCAATAGCGTTTATTCAACCGTCTAGTTAAACGTAGTGTCTATCTGAAAGAACAAAACATGTTTAAACAAAAAGTTGGTCAACAACTAAGTTAGTTTGACACTAATTAAACAATAAAATGTTTTCAACAGTAAAAGTAGCTCCTACATCGTTTTGCGTTTGCTGTTGTATAAATCTTGTTAAGTTTTATACTAACGTCTAACTGTTATATAGCCGACAGAACGGCATGCACATTCTTGGACATTGGACAGAACGACATAAGATCATCTTACAATTTATTGAGATGAGTTTAATTGGTTTATTTATTAATTATCATTGATTTATATGAAATCTGATATGTTTACTTTCAGCTTCAAGTATCGAGATTTATCTATCATACCCCTCATTCTGCTATGCACTTTGCTCTTGTTTTGGTGCACATATATCTATCTGAGGCCAACAGATTTCGTCAAAACCGCTGAAATTCACAACACCTCGAGTGATCCTAGGCAAAAAGTGACAAGGATATCTTTTTTGAAGATACCAAAGGCTGGATCTAGCACGGTAGCATGCATATTTCTTAGATTTGGATTTAAAAACAATCTGTCGATGTTCCTGCCAAAACAATCAGTAATCTATGATTTAGATCAAAAATTGCTGATGGAACAAAAGAAACAATATGATATTTTTGTAATACACACGAACTATAGCCACAAGTTTTTCACTTCTATTGTTAGAAATCCAGCAATTATTGGAGTTGTACGCAGGCCAGAAAAAAGAATTATAAGTCACGCGTTCTTCTTCAAACTGAAAACCAGGTCAAGACAATTACAAGTGTTAAGTGACCAAAATTTTATAAACGAAGTTGTAAAGGACACACCACGATATGGTGTTAACAAAGTAATTTCTCAATATTTTGGTATCACAAACTTAGATATATCTGAAAATTCTTTACAGCAATACCTTTTGAGACTGAACTCTGAATTTACATTAGTCATTATCCTTGAGAAACTCGACGAATCTCTTATCCTACTCAAGAGACTGTTTCGATGGTCGATATATGACGTAATTTACGCGGCCAAAAAGACAAGACATCGCGAAGGCATCCATTTAAACGCTAGCCAGATAAAGCATCTAGAATATACGAACAAGCTCGAATATGCGATTTATAATTTCTTTAATAAAGAACTTGAAAGAAAGATCAGGAATGCTGGAGACAACTTTTCACAAGAAGTTGCACAATTTAAAGATATACTTAGTCAAACAGATGCGTTTTGTCTCACACCAAATAATACTGTACCATTTTACACGTTTCCTGCATCAAGATGGGACGATAGTTTCTCAATAACAACAACAGACTGTTATGTTATCTATGAACAGGATGTCAATCAGTTCAAAATTAATTATCCATTTAGTGTTAAAATTGGAAATAAATAACTGAATAAAAGTTGATTGGAGTATATCATAGATATCTTATCAAACATTAAAATGATTTATTGTTGAAATTGCACCTTTCTCATAAATTTACACAAGCTTTATTCTGATTGTAAAAAATACACAGTGTTGCAATATCAAATGATTTTTTTCCTTTTTTCTGTTTTTATTAATTTTATTTTTTTCAGACTAAATATTGAAAACTGATTTTAACAAAAGAAGGGTTTTTTTTAATTATTGCATTATAACGTGGCCGAATACATTCTTACGATAATTTTTTGTTCTTAACAGAAAAGTGTAATCAGAAAAAATGTTTGCCTTAAATTGGTTTGGAATTTAACCTTTTGACTAGATGAGCTAGCTCTCTCTAGAAAAGCAAAATCTACACCACTGAGCCCCCCAATAAAAAAATCGATTGTCTGGCACAGTTGTCGGATGTTGCCTTTATAATTATGAAGGTAGGTGTGCTCTATCTTATCGTTTCTGACTTAAAACCAAAAAAAGTATATGAAAACATTTATGGGTCCGTATAGATTTTTTTATTATTATAGCACATAATTTATAATTATGTAAATCAGACTGGTGTTCATTATTAATATTGGTATAAAGAAGATAATTGTTTAGCTGACTTGCAATATGCCTTTAAACTATTTTTGAATGTTAGAGAGAATAGATATTGGCCTAAAATAATCTTACTTTGTCTCTCTCCCCCCCCCCCACACACACCCCCTTGTGTAAAGGTATAACACTTCGTCACCTTTGTGCAGTATCAGGTTAACTCCTATCAAATTATTTAATGAGTTATAAAACTAGTAAGTGCACCAATGTGAGGACTTGCTAGTTTCATTTTTCGGTTCATAAGCAATTGTTTTATATATAAAACACAGATTGTTGTTAGGCGAACGTAACGAGAACATACAAATTTATATCTACGTACATCTCTGAATCATATTCAGGACCGTGGTAAAAAGATTCTGTTTTTCTAATTTATATAAATCAATAATTGTATTAATCAATCAATACTAATTAGTTGATTACAAAATAAAAAAAAATGGAGAGGTAAGTGAGTCAGACTACATGTATGCATATTATGAAGACATTTCTACCCCAAAATAGGGGGTCAAGTGTGTTAGGGGAGGAAATGTCAGTGGAGGAACTTGTAAGGACTACCCATTGGCCCAGGATGTATACGTTCGTAGGGCAGAGCGGATCGTGAGAGAGGGCCATCCATACCAGGACGGGCGGACCGTATTTTGGGGGGGGGGGGGCCGTGACTTGAGGGGCGATACTAAACTGCTGACGAATTAGCTGACGATATAGAATATATAGGAAACTGCTGACCAGTTAAACAAAGAAGGATTATCGAAAACTGCTGACCAGTTAGATAAAGAAGGGAAAACAATGAAGGTGTCAAATTGCCGTTGGTGATATTACAGGCGAGGTCGAGAAATACTTGATAAAATGTTTTTCAAGATGTCAATATTACAAATGATACATATTAATTATAAAAATTTCAATTGATATATACTGTATATTTCTCAATTTCTTTTGATATAATATTTTATTTAAGTACCTTAATGAATTTTCTTCTATGTGTTATATATTGGTTAAAATTTTAAAAATGTAGTCAAAATATGATGTACGAAAAATCATAATTTGTTTCAAGTATGTATAAAGCTATGTATCATAGGTTAAAATATATACATGTACATATACGTAATGTATATTTTAACAAAATATAATTATTATGTCGTATTTAGTGCAAATATGAAATAAAGTGATTTCTGTTTGCTTATTTGTTGTTCGTATGATTGTATAAGTAATATTGAACAAAAATTAATAATGTGCTAATTGTTATAGTTAATAAGCTTTTATTACATTTTAAACAACATGTTTCTACAGATATCCATTAAACTGATAATTTATCGAGATCGATATGCCCCAAGGTCATATTAAAATCGATTTCACACGCGACGTGTCATTCTTGATTTATCTATGACAAAATACAATGAACAGTCAAAAATATGTTATTAAAATGCTGACCATATTGTAGAATCTGCTGACCAGTTAGATATATAGAGAAAAATATATTTTGCTACGAAATTGTTACTCATTATGCAAATTTAATATATTTTATAAAATAATGTCGACATTTAATTAAGTAAAAACACTGCTGACCAATTTAATGTTAATTCAAATTGATTTAAGCCGTAAAACTCTCTTATTCTATATGGTCAGCAAATTTAACGCTCTTTACATTCAGGCGAGAAAATGCTGACCAGTTAAACATATAGTAGAATCTGCTGACCAGTTAGATATATAGGGAAACTGCTGACCAGTTAGATATATAGAGAAAAATATATTTAAATGCTACGAAATTGTTACTCATTATGCAAATTTAATATATTTTATAAAATAATGTCGACATTTAATTAAGTAAAAACACTGCTGACCAATTTAATGTTAATTCAAATTGATTTAAGCCGTAAAACTCTCTTATTCTATATGGTCAGCAAATTTAACGCTCTTTACATTCAGGCGAGAAAATGCTGACCAGTTAAACATATAGTAGAATCTGCTGACCAGTTAGATATATAGGGAAACTGCTGACCAGTTAGATATATAGAGAAAAATATAAATTGCCGTGAAATTGTTACTCATTTTATAATGTATGCAAATTTTATATATTATATAAAATCATGTCGACATTTAATTAAGTAAAAACACTGCTGACCAATTTAATGTTAATTCAAATTGATTTAAGCCGTAAAACTCACTTATTCTATATGGTCAGCAAATTTAACGCTCTTTACATTCAGGCGAGAAAATGCTGACCAGTTAAACATATAGTAGAATCTGCTGACCAGTTAGATAGAAAGTTTAGAAAGTTTATTTTATTTCAGTCTCTTTCATATGCATACATATATACATAAAACATATTAAACATTGATAAAAAAAAATACATATGACCATTCTACAATAGAATTATAAGAGACTATATCATATATATACTTATCATTATCCATTTACAATTGATATTTAGTTCCTATTGTTAACAGTAAAGATACATTATAAGACCATTTTACATCATAAAAGTTAGATTATCCCCACTGACCTTCAATAAAAAATAAATGAAGAAATGCTGTAAGATATTTTGATAATAAATCTCTAAGTGTTCTAAAAAGATATATATAGGATATAGGGAAACTGCTGACCAGTTAGATATATAGAGAAAAATATATTTTGCCGTGAAATTGTTACTCATTTTATAATGCATGCAAATTTTATATATTATATAAAATCATGTCGACATTTAATTAAGTAAAAACACTGCTGACCAATTTAATGTTAATTCAAATTGATTTAAGCCGTAAAACTCTTCTTATTCTATATGGTCAGCAAATTTAACGCTCTTTACATTCAGGCGAGAAAATGCTGACCAGTTAAACATATAGTAGAATCTGCTGACCAGTTAGATATATAGGGAAACTGCTGACCAGTTAGATATATAGAGAAAAATATATTTTGCCGTGAAATTGTAACTCATTTTTATAATGTATGCAAATTTTATATATTATATAAATTCATGTCGACATTTTATTAAGTAAAAACACTGCTGACCAATTTAATGTTAATTCAAATTGATTTAAGCCGTAAAACTCTTCTTATTCTATATGGTCAGCAAATTTAACGCTCTTTACATTCAGGCGAGAAAATGCTGACCAGTTAAACATATAGTAGAATCTGCTGACCAGTTAGATATATAGGGAAACTGCTGACCAGTTAGATATATAGAGAAAAATATATTTTGCCGTGAAATTGTTACTCATTTTATAATGTATGCAAATTTTATATATTATATAAAATTATGTCGACAATTTATTAAGTAAAAACACTGCTGACCAATTTAATGTTAATTCAAATTGATTTAAGCCGTAAAACTCTTCTTATTCTATATGGTCAGCAAATTTAACGCTCTTTACATTCAGGCGAGAAAATGCTGACCAGTTAAACATATAGTAGAATCTGCTGACCAGTTAGATATATAGGGAAACTGCTGACCAGTTAGAAATATAGAAAAAAAAATATTTTGCCCTGAAATTGTTACTCATTTTATAATGTATGCAAATTTTATATATTATATTATGACTTGAGGTCGGGTTGATTTCGGGCCGGGTTGACTTGTACCGCATCCTAAACATGTCGTATATATTTATGATTTTCATATTAAACAGATTTATATTTAAAACAAGGTATATATATTAATATGCGCACCTGTTAAAACTTTAAACATCGATATAGTTAAGGGGGACCGAAGGGACCAAGAACTTGTGATTGGGTAATACTTTTAACGCACCCTGTAGAGATAAAATGATAGAGGGAATATTTACATTAACACCGGAAAATGGAGACTGCAACCGGAAGTTGCATGTGTTTAAGGATAACAAATTGAAATAATTCATTTTTAAATAGCTTTTCTCAACGTTCTTACGAGGATGCAAGTGTCTAACCCCAACAATGTCAAGATCTACAATTTAAGTGCTGGTAAATCACTGCCAGAGGTAAGAATAAATGGAAAATGTATCGAAACTTACAGAGTAAATAATTTTATCCTGAGAAAAGAGGATTGAAAACTGTTGAATATCTATCTGTCTATCTTGCATTAATTTCAAACCGCTCCCGGGGATGTAGAATTGGCTCAGACACTGTTTGGCGTGCATGAGATGGTCTAATACACCAGTTTACCAATAAAACAGAATTCCATTACATTTTAAAAAAAACTTTTTTTACTTACAGACTTATACTCGGTTCCTATGAAATCACGGATTCTATACCACAGTATTTACATTTTCTTCGACTGCTAGTAAAACCAATGCATATTTGTTTGTTTTTGGGTTTTTACGTCACATCGACACAGTATAGGTCATATCGACTCAATCGAGACGTTCCAGCTTTACTGGTGGAGGAAGACCTCAGGTGCCCTTCCGTGCATTATTTCAGGCACGAAAGGGCACCTGAGTAGAACCACTGATGTTCCGTAAGCTAGCTGGATAGCTTCCTCACATGAAAGAATCCAAAGTCCCTGTCAGGATTCGAACCCACAGCGGTGAGGGGCAAGTGGTTTGAAGTCAACGACCTTAACCACTCGGCCACGGACGCCCCACCAATGCATATAGATGCTACTACTTTCACAATAAATTGCAAAGTTCCTGCCAATAAATTTAATTTTGTGAAAAATGAAAATATTGGTGGCAAGAAAATTGTTTTTATAAAATCTTCATATTTGACGACCGATATTTCACTACTTCTTCCCTCAGTGAAGTAAAATATATGTAATAATCACATAAACTGACATATCGTCTGCACATAGTTTTAATTTTATTGGAAGTTAACTGTTGGAAGTTTTTGTGCCCCCACTTTAGGGGGCATTTAGATTTACCAGGCAGCACGAAATACCCAAATATTGCCCAAATATACACAAATATTGTCCAAATATACTAGAAATAATGTCCAAATATACTAAAAATAAATGTTTAATAACAAAAAGTGCTGTTTTTATTATGAATTACAATATAAACGTTCGCTAAGATAAAATCAAACATACCCAAATATACACTTTCCTATCACCAAAATATAGAATCTACGGTACCCAAATACAGTATACTCCACTAAAGCTATATTAAATTAAAAAAAATAATACGATGGACACTTGTATGAAATTTGAACAAAGTTATACAAAAAAAAAAAATGTTGACAACAATTTTTATCATATCTTTATCATATATTGCTAGTATATTCATTCATGTACCTAAATAAACCAATGTCACAAGATTATTTTCTTACAACATCTGAACTGCCCATTTCAACAGAATGAATGAAAGTTATAGCCGCTTTAAAGTCATACTATGTTATAAATATTAATTCATTTTCTCATTATAATCTGTATTTTATACATACAAAAATGAATATTGCTATATATGGGCAATATTTGGGTATATTTGGGTATTCCGTGCCGCTGGATTTACCCTTGTCTGTCCATCCGTCCGTTCTCTTTTGTGTCGCACGTAACTCAATAAGTATTTGACCTAGAGTCATGAAACTTAACAGGAATGTTGATCAGCATGTGCAGTTGTGCACCTGGGTACTTTTGTGTGGATTTATTTAGTATTTTTAGTGAGGCCTAACAAAAATAAGTGTTTGTTTCCAGTGGCCTTATAATGGGTTATTGTTTGATTTAGTAAAAATTTGCAATTTTCAACTTGTGTTGCATGTTACTCAAAAAGGATTTGACATAGAGTCATGAAACCATACGGGAATGTTGCTCAGCATATGTAGTTATACACCTTGGGTTTCGCTTGTGGATTTATCCAGTATTTGTAGAGTTATTGCTCTTGACTTAGTAAAAACTGTTTCATTATGTTGTGTTATTTGTTCCTTGAGTGCTTTAGTTGGAATCAACCAACATTTTAGGAATAATGATCAACATCACTGTGAAGCTATGCACATGGGACTTTGCATGTGGATTTTTTTCAGTTTTGTTAGAGTTATTGCCCTTGACTTACAGTAGTATAAATTGCAATTTTCAACTTGTTCATGCATAGCTCAAAAAGTATTTTACTTGTAGGCCTGAAAGTTTACAAGAATGTTAGTCAGCATGACTGTGTACTTATGCACCTTGTGGTTTGCTTGTGGATTTGTTCAGTATTTGTAAAGTTCTTGCCCTTTACTTAGTAAAAGATTTCTAGTTTTCAACTTGTGACACATGTAGTCCAAAAAATGTTTGACCTAGAGTCATAAGATTGACAGACCAGTGGCGTGTGGAGGCACCCGCGTCCTATGGACACATTTCTAGCGCATAACTTAATTTGAAGATTTTGACTCATCTTACCTTCCATACTTGCATTTTTGTGGATTACCGTGATACTAAATAAAATAGTAGCCTTTTCTGAAATTACCCAAAATGGCAGGCATTGGAAATAGTTTTAAATAAGACATTTTTATTGGATCTTTTGAAATAAATTTTACAAACAGTTTTGGAAAAAGTTCACTTATTTAATAGAAAGAAATATCTCATGCATGTATGATACTTATATTTGAATATTTTCCGATAAACGTTAACTACCGTGATATCTTAGAACCCCAGGCTATGCTTCAAAAAAAGTTATTTTTTACTTATGCTTCAATTCCCTAAAGATAAGAAGCTACAAAATGTAAACATAACTGACCCACATCATTTTAAAGATGCAAGTCATCTCTGTTTGATGTCATTCAGTCAAAATTGAAGATATATATTATTCTAATAAATAAATGTATGATACTGTCTGATCATATGTACTTTCTTTCAAGCTTAAACCTTTTCACATTAATTCAGGGTTGGGAAATCTGAATTTGACTTACTTGTCTGTTTTATCAGATTGACAGAATCATTTGCTATTTCTATACTTGTCTGTATGATGGGATTGATGCCTATCAAGTAAATTCTTGAAAGAATATCACTTGTCCAAACAGGCTTCGGGACAACCAGGGCATTAGAGACAATTGATTTGGACGGCCTTGATTAATTAACTGCTATTTTCTATATCATGTCACATACTTGTTTACAAAGTCTTTAGTCGACAGATTTGCTGGTTCTAGCAACTTAAAGCTCAAACCCTCAGGAAAACAGAAAATTTCGTATTAAACTATATCGAATTGAAACTTTAAGTTTCACCATCTCTAACATCTGCATATATACTACTAATATTTTCACTAGCATATACAAGGTTTTTATAGGAAGTGTTATCCATTTTATATGAATCATGCTGACTGTGGAGTATTTGAATCGTAGCAGCGATATTCACATGGTTATCAAATTGAACTTTTTTCTAGCAGAATGGACCTATACAGCTAGCCATTCCCAAATCAAAATCTTAAGACTTTGATTTTGAGTACAGAAGGTCGAAATAAATATAACTGTCAAATTTCAATATTTTGATTGTTCTATACTTTAACTGATGATGATATGGTTGATACCATGTAGGATTCAAACAAAGATTATGTTACCTGTAACCAGTCAACTATATTTAACCCTAGTACTAAAGTAGACACTCTTGCATCTGAGCAGAGGTAATTGTGCATAATTATGTGATTATCTGTGAAAAGAAATGTATTCTTACATGTAGGCATGGCAAACATGATTATCAAGTTATATTTCATTACAGTGGCTTTCCGACAGACGAAAGAGATCGCTGCAGAAACAGGATGTGGGTAAGTTTGAATCCCTTGTTTCATTTATAAAGGTGTTTTAAGTGTCTCAAACCTAAGGTTACCTACATGTAGAGCTGTCATTGATAGAAACAATTTGGATGTATCATTGATATTTGCAGGTCAGTAATCGATACGCATTTGAAACAAACATACAATTATACAGAAGCAGGTGTCCATGTCTAACATTGTGCTGTTGTTATGAAATGGACATATTTCATGGAAATATTTCATAACAGTGATGACAAAAAAATGGTCAAGAAAAATGGGCATTTATAAACAAGGCATATAATGAGCAGAACATTAATTTTACAGAACAGGCTTGAATATGAATTACAGACAAGTAATTAAAAATAAATATTGAAACATCAGTGTATCTTTGATATTAATTTTGTGATCTGATATTTTCGATATGCTATGCACTGAATTGATTTTAATTTGATTATGTAGGAAGCTAAAAGCTTAAAGACACTCTCATGAATCTATTCCTATAACCAACTATGCAATGATTCTGTGCAAGTTTCTTGCTCAAGGAAACAACAGCTTTCCCCTGAAGGGGTTTGAACCCATCCAGCTAGTATTCCTTAGATAACTAGTATGACGCTTGACCTAAGGATTGCTAGTGTTGAGATAAGGCTCATGAAAATGTTAAGTTTATACTGAATTTATCTGTGGGTATATTTCAACACTTCAGTTAATTCTGTTTGTTTGGTTTCAGACATACAGCGTCGAGTTGAGCTCATCCAAGACTTTGATATGCCAACCGTCAGTCATTGTGTACAAGTATCTCCAGATGGGCAATACATTTACGTAGCTGGTTAGTATATTTATATTACTTTTATTTTGTACATGTAATCATGATTACCAAATTTAGCTTTTCATTCCTAACTTGAGTCAAAAAGGGGTTAGTGTTTGGTACAAGTATAGTCAAGCCAATCTGAAGTTTTTTGTATTTTGATATTGAAATTCCTGAAATTTTGAATGTTCTGCTTTACAAGTTAGGAGTGAAACAGTTACTAGTGATAATGCCGAACCCTTTTTCAAAGCTGATGAGTCGAGTCAGGGTTCATCATAGTCGTATTTCAATTCAATTTGTTGTCACCATTTACACAAAAAATATTTCTTTTCTATTATTAAATAAATGTTTTCAAAGCTAATGTTTCTTGCATCTCATTTGTTATGCTTTCTTAATTACCAAATAAACTTCTGTAAATGTAACCACTAAAATGTTATGTTTAAAAGTGTAAGGCATACCACAAATTGTTGACACTCTAGGGTGTTTTTCAGTATAGTTAAATAATCTTCCTTCTTAATTCCCTATAGAAAAATTAATGTTAGCATAGCCAGAGTAATCGAATTAGAATTAATCCAATCACAAAGCAATAATTAAGAATAGAATCGACAGAAAGCTGAATTGGTGCACCCCTATTACAAGACTTTAGTCCTTTATTGAAATACATCAGGTTAAGGGTAAATAAAAGATAGTTTTATCCCGGTAATAAAGAAGTATTTTGACAGGTACATACAAGCCACGTGTAAGGTGCTACGATGTTCAACAGATGTCGATGAAGTTTGAACGAGGCCTTGACTCAGATGTCGTACAATTCCAGTTCTTGTCAGAAGATTACACCAAGGTTAGTGAACATGGCAAAAAATATCATAACAACTTAACACTATGCTGTGGGGTGAATGATTGAATTCACTGAGGTGTGAAGCAAACTGTGGGAATACTAGTTTTACTAGGGCATGGAGGGGAGGGACCTCTTGATGAGTTGAGTTAGGCATATCTTACTTAATTCTATATATTTCTGATGTTTTTTTACTTGAAAATGTGGGCTTCATTTAACTCGGTCAAATCTTCAGTCTGATTTGGATATTCAGATATCCATACAACTTTCCTAATCTAGGGATATAATTATAGATCTTTCAGATGTACTTTTCAGGCACATAACATCACTTTAGTGCAATAACTGGTTAACTCATACTAAATTTAGAAGGACTTAACCTGTTACTGCACTAAGGTGGCAATAAGCTTTTGTCATTTTATGTTTAACCATAATATGATCATTATCAAAAAGCCTTAACCAATTCTGTCTTAGAAATGGTCTTCCAAATGGACAAAAAGAAACCAACAATAAAATACTTTTCAGTTTGGAGAAAATGAAAAGTTTGTGTTGAAAGGTCACAAGAGGGCAAAGGTCAGATCCTTAAACCATAACATAAATTAGGAGCTGATTTTAATCAGATTGTAAATTTGGCCCAATTATTGCCACAGAAATGGCCAAAAAACTCATTAATAGCTTTCTTTTACTTTTTTCAGATAGCATTTTTACAATGTGATCGCTACATTGAATTTCACTCGCAGTTTGGCAGGTATTATAGAACAAGAATACCCAAATATGGTCGTGACCTGGCATATCATAGTGCGAACTGTGACCTATATGTTGCGAGTGTAAGGTATGGAGATGCAAACTATATACAATTCTTACTCTATTATCCGAAAGAACTAGATTTAATACATGTTTACATCACTATATATAAATAACACACGGGCTTATGGGTAAAAAACTGTAAAAATATCATCCCAGGGAAAATACTGTTACCTTCAGCTAATGTCTGTAACAGTACAAATTTCTTAGTCACATGGTACACTTGAATTACCCTCAGTGGCATATGGGAAATTAACATTACACAAAAAGGGAGGGGTAAAAATATTGATAAAATGTCAAATAATATCCAAATGATATGGACATAATTTTGTAAAGTAACAAACAAAATCTTAAATATTATAAGATTGAGTAAATGCCTTCTGAATGTCCTCTCAAAGTTCGAGGGAATTTTAATATTAAAATGCAAAGACATGATTAACCAACAGTATCATTTTTAGTTTTGAATAAGATTTTGTGTTTGTGCACCATAACATCAAACAAAACAAATAAAAAGAAGTTAAAATATTTTATACTCATTTGACCAGTTGTCATTCCAAAAATAAGCTTAATAAATACTGAAACCAACAATTATTGGAAACGAGAAGAATTAAAAAAAATAATATAATAATTGATTGCTTACTGAAAAACACAATGGCTATGGCATTCCTAAATGAGGTTTTATAATATTTCCTAAAGAAAATCATCAAGTGCTTTACAAATGATAAGAATAAGCTGGTGATCTTATATTTCATAACATAAAGCAGACTTTTAAGCAATACTTTTATTAATGTTAGAAAAATTTTGTTAACTGGTGATTTTTAGATATTAGGAACTTGCTAATGTTTTCATGTACATAATGTTTTACATATCCAGAATTATTTACAGATACGTCTTGATTGACCAGATTTAAAAAAAATAATAGTTCGTGTTAAGATTTGTTTACTCTCGACACCGGAATAATTACCATATGGACAAGCATATAATGAAATTGCTGCTTAAAGTATATGTTATGAATTGGGAGATGCAGTTTACACTGTATCATTATTTCTACATTCCAGTCCAGAAGTATACAGAATTAATATGGAACAGGGTCGATTTCTCAGTCCGATAGTGACCGACGCACAGGAAGTGAAATGTTGCGAGTTTAACGATTATCATCATCTGCTAGCTTGTGGAACAAGAGAGGTAACTCTGATGATGCATTTTCTGACATTTTTGATGTTTTTACTTTCTGAATTTTATGACCTTATGTCATGATATTTCTGGAATGTATTTATTATATATAATATTTATAATGCCAAAATTTTGCATATTTTTATTTTATTGTGCTAACTAATTCAGGATAAATTTTTTTTCAAGTGTGCTCTCAGGTTTATATTATGAATCCTTACTGATAAATATTCAACTAGGATTTCTTTTTCCATATATATACCTTAAGTATTAAAGTTATATAATTATTGGCTGTGTTTAATACATGCTTTTCATTGACAACTATATTGAGTATTTACATTATTAACTTATGTTTCGTTTACAGGGTACTGTAGAATGTTTTGACCCACGAGTAAGGACAAGAGCTGGAATCCTGGATACCGCACTCAGCAGTCACATTGAAGATCTTGAGTAAGTAACTCTGTGTTCACTTTAATCTGTTGTAAATAAGTACATTCAAGGTCATGTGAGTTCAGTGACTAAATGGCCATGTCTGACAAGGTTACAAGGTTTAGTCTGCTGATTTGCCATGTCTGAAAGGCCATGTTGTTTTCATGGTTGATCTACAGTAACTCAAAAGCCATGACTTGCCATGTCTTACAGGCTTATAATGTTTTTAGTTACTAATATGTCTCAAAAGTCATGAGAATATCATAACTAGCTTACATTGACTCAGACAGCCAATAATCCATAAGATGTTGATTGCTGGCTTGATAGTAATGAGAAGGCCATGAAATGTGGATGTCTGGCTTGCTAGTTGTCAGAAGACATTATACTATATAATACAAAATATAATTTCTGTTACTTATGATATGTTTTGAATTTGATTTTTTATTTCAATCATTTCAGTATTAAAGGGGTACCAGCTATAACTGCAATGAAGTATAGAGGACCTCTACAACTTGCTGTGGGAACCAGTACTGGGCATGTATGTTTGAAGTTCTTAATTACTTGGACAATGTCATGTATTGTATTCTAGATACATTGTTTTTGTAAATCTCTATTTCAAATATGATAAGTTAATGAGTGTGGGCAGAAAAAATACTTATTTGGTTTTGGATTCAGGACAGTGATTTTTAAAGGGGAAATACAATAAAATCTGTCAAATTTGAATGAAGCATTTTAATGTCAGATGAAGAGGAATGAAACTGATTAATATTTTTTGAAATGTTATTTAAATGCTAAATCATATGAATTAATGTGATTTGATGCTAAATCATATGGTTTAATGTGGCAAAATCATATGATATTATATGAATGAATGCCAAATTTTATGATTTCATGCTAGATCATATGGTGTTGTGTGATTAAAAGCTTCATCACATGAGTTGATGAATTTTAATGATAAATCACACGGTCTTGCGTGGTTTAATGCTAAATCATATCATTTGATGTGATTTGAAGCTTAATCTAAATAATTGGTCATGTTAAAAAGTTATTAAATGTAAAATCATATGAATCAATGTGATTCCATGCTAAATCACATGGTCTTATGTTATTAAATGCTTATAACATGTTATTAGTTTTAATGTTACAATTAATGGTGAATTTGATTGTTAAATGTGATATAATGGTACAGTGTATATCCTAAACAATTAAATGCTTAATAATAAGGGTTAATGTAAATTAACAGTAAATCTTAGTAATTGTGATATAATGCTACACCACATGGTCTTATGAGATCCAATGCTAAATAAAAATTAAAAATTAAGGAAATTACAAAATAGCCATGCTACCAGTGTCTAGGAGGGGGGATTCACTCATATCTTTGAGAATTCCCCCTTATTAACCAGATTTTCCGAAGGAAAAAACTGGTTATTAGATTGAGGTATGTCGGCGGGCGGGCGGATGGGCGGACGGGCGGGCGTAAACAATTTCTTCTGTGCGCAACTCCTCCTACATTTCTCAACGGATTTTGACCAAACTTTCACAGAAGCTTTGTCATCAAGTGCCCTGGCGCATATTGTCGGGGTTTTGTGATTAGATAATATTTGACCTAATTACGGCCCTTTGTTTTTTTTCCTTATATAAAATATATAGTGAACAATTTCTTCTGTGCGCAACTCCTCCTACATTTCTCAACGGATTTTGACCAAACTTTCTCAGAAGCTTTGTCATCAAGTGCCCTGACACATATTGCCAGGGTTTTGCAATTGGTATATATTTGACCTAATTATGGCCCTTTGTTATTTTTCCTTATATAGAATATATAGTGAACAATTTCTTCTGTGCGCAACTCCTCCTACATTTCTCAACGGATTTTGACCAAACTTTCTTAGAAGCTTTGTTATCAAGTGCCTGGCACATATTGTTGGGGTTTTATGATTGGATAATATTTGACCGCATTATGGCCCTTTGTATATTTTTTCCTTATACAGAATATATAGAGAACAATTTCTTCTGTGCTCAACTCCTCCTACATTTCTCAACGGATTTTGACCAAACTTTCTTAGAAGCTTTGTTATCAAGTGCTTGGCACATATTGTCCGGGTTTTGTGATTGGATAATATTTTGACCGAATTATGGCCCTTTGTATATTTTTTCCTTATACAGAATATATAGTGAACAATTTCTACATTGCGCAACTTCTCCTACATTTCTCAATGGATTTTGACCAAACTTTCACAGAAGCTTTGTCATCAAGTGCCCTGGCGCTCACTAAATTCCATGTTTCTTCCAAGACATCATTCAAGTATTTTTTTAAAATTGTGAACATACTTTTCTTGATATCGCACAAAACACCACACGCCAATATTGTTGACAAAAGAAAATGACAAGAGACGCAAAAATGCAAAAATTAAGCAAAAATAAAGTACTGTTTACCTTTCTAAAACATTTGGGGAAAAAAAGGCGAATAGACAACATAAAATTTCTCAATTATTTTTGTTTGAGGAATATTAAAAAAGCCATAATTCCTCCTAAAAGTTCAATTAAAAACAAATGCCCCTTCATGACAAAGCTTCTGTGAAATATTTTGCTGAAAACCTGGTTGCATCGCATTGCGATGTTCCTTGTTTTTTCATAGCCAGGAGGAAATTTTACATAGAGAAAGATGGAAAAAGATCAACAAATGTAATAAATTCTCACTTTTTCAATAAAAGTCTCCCCTGTTTTGCAAATCCTCGAATAAATGCTGGCTACTTATCAGTGGATCTAGATTGAGGGCATTATATGCTTTGTATGAAGGAAAGTTTTTTTGGTTGTTTTTCAGGTACTATTGTATGACATCAGATCTGATAAACCTCTGCTAGTGAAAGATCATCAGTATGAACTGCCTATCAAAAAAATAATGTTCCATGATCACCTGGACCTAGTCATGTCAATGGATTCTAAAATACTGAAACTCTGGGATAGGAATACGGTATGCTAAATTTATTTCAATAAGTTATACAGTCCAACTTGCTCTTGCGACCATGTGTATTAAGCGACTTTTGCCTTATGCAACCACTGAAATTTCCCCCTGATCCTTTTCTCTCTATATCTTTACTGTGTTTAGCGACTTTTGTCTTTTCTCGTGCTTTGTCTTCAGCGACCGTTTCATTTAGAGACCATTTTGGTGTTTCCCTTTCATGGTCGTTTAATACAAGTTTGACTGTATAATTATGACTCATACTCTTAGTAAGGCTATTTTTAGTTTTTAGTATACATTGGAAACATTGCTTTTCATTGTATAATTTGACATTTATATGAACTTTAATTGGCTGATGTCAATTTGTTAAGATATTTAATTTTGTTTACAAAAAAAGGTAGTTTGCTTTATTTTAAATTCATTATAACGATTCTAGACCAGTGATATTAAAAAAATAACGCATGTCTCTCATGGTAAAAGTGCAACCAAAAAACTGTAATAACAATCA
The DNA here is from genome assembly GCF_026571515.1 of Ruditapes philippinarum. Classification (NCBI taxonomy): domain Eukaryota; kingdom Metazoa; phylum Mollusca; class Bivalvia; order Venerida; family Veneridae; genus Ruditapes; species Ruditapes philippinarum. The sequence continues at coordinate 31,097 of NW_026861074.1, forward strand.
AGGTGTAGCTGAAATGACACCTGAGGCAGAAGAAGGCGTCCTTTCAAATCGAGATACAGCATAACACGGAGGATACAGCATACCAGTGATGAACAGAAAACGATACACAGGTTACAAATCATCACCTTAGAGCAATAACTGATTAACTGCTATTAAATTGAGAAGGATTTATTACCTTATTGCACTAAGGTGACAATATGTTATTAAATTTTGCCATTTTATTGCAGGGTAAAGCCTACACAGCTATCGAGCCAGGAAACAACCTGAATGATATGTGTATGGTGCCTGGCTCTGGACTTGTGTTCATGGCAAACGAGGCACCAAAAGTTCTTACTTACTACCTCCCGGTAAGTATTCATTTTCTGCTTTGTAATGCTAAACTTTCTAGAATTTGTAGGGTTTTTTTCAGGTTATGCAGTTTTTCTCCTTTTTCTAAATTTAGAAAATAGCTTTTCTTGGATATCAGAATGGCGTTTCCGTTAGTGAATTTTTACCCATGCCCGAAATTTCATCTGGCATTGGCGGTGCCAGATGAGTCATGTGCTATACACATGGCATGCTGAGGATGACATAATTTTGCCATAATGAATGAAGTTGTAAGTTCATATGCTGTTGCAAGAAAATAGTTACTTGCGTTATGATGTAAATTTCTAGGCAAAATTATTTAATTGAGGTAAAGAATTTAAAATATGATGGAATATGGTAGAATATGTAAGAAAAAACATCTGACGTATGTTTGCGGTTCGGATCGGAATATCCTTCCTTCGGGAACCCGTTCAATGGCTGGCTTCTCTTGGGACGGATATTCTAATCTGAACCACAACATATGATAGATATTATAATTCTGATACAATATTAGGGCTGTCATTGAATATCGCGTTATCGATATATCATCAATATTCATCATCTGATACAATATCGATACACACTTTCACATATCGATACAAGCTAAAAAAATTTATTTCTGTTATTTAATATACCTCTCTATTTTGGCTTATAAGATGTCACTTTTTTATGCCCACGGGCAAATAGTAATTGAACCGTCCGTCCGTCTGTCCGCACTAACGAATAGGGATAGAGGGCAATCTAACTGTAAACAGATCAAAAGAGAACAATAGAGTTCATTCCGTAACATTAGAGTAAGGAGCCATTGGCCCTCTATTAAACAATAGAAAATAACAAAAGAAATGGCCCTTTATTTCATTTCGGCCGGACGTCCGTCTGTCTGTCCGTATGAGGTTAACCTAAAACAGCAATTTGGATTTTTGTTAAGTTCTACCTGTACCAATGGCTTCTTAGTTTACACACTTACTAATCAATACAAAGTACATGATCTGGGCAAGTTACATAACTCTGGCTTTCATATTTACCAAGTTATTGCTCTTTTCAGCACTTAGAAAATGAATAATGGTTAACCTAAAACGGCAAGTTGGAAATGTTTTAAGTTCTATCTATACTAATAGCTTTATAATTTCCACACTTACTTATCAATACAAAGTACATGATATTGCCAAGTTATATAACTGTGTCATCCATATTTCCCAGTTATTTCCCTTTTTTCACTTTGAAAATAGGGTCTTGTCTGGTTAACCTATTTCGGCAAGTTGGATTTATCTTAAATTTCTCCTAATTGCTTAATTTCTTTAATATCTTTCATATTTAGTAGGTGGAATTTAGTAGGTGGATACCTTTGATGGTCCTCTAATTTTTTGTGGAGTAAGCGGTCTCTAGGGTCAAGGTCACTGGTTTAAAAAATAAATATAAATATTTCTCAATTTTTGCACCTCTACGGAGTAGTGGCGACATATAGGGATCACTTCTCCGTCGTCTGTCTGTCTGTCTGTCTGTCCGTCCGTCACAAAACTTGTCCGGACTACTCCTCATAAACTACTGGTGCAATTTCATCCAAACTTTACAGGAATGATCAGTACCAAGTCTAGTTGTGCATATTGTCAGCATTTTCCGGTTCAATGATTTTTGTCAGAGTTATGGCCCTTTAATAATTTTTAATTTTAAAGTTTGTCCGGACTACTTCTCTTATTCCACTATTGCAATTTCAATGAAACTTTACAGGATTGATCTGTAGCTCAAGTCCTTGCGCATATTGCAAGGGTTTTCCGGTTGAATGATTTTTGGCCGAGTTATGGCCCTTTGATAAAAAGGTTTCTTTTTCTGTGTGTTGCCAGATACACAAAAGCTTGTCCGGACTACTCCTCATAAACTACAGGTGCAATTTCATCCAAACTTTACAGGAATGATCAGTACCAAGTCTAGTTGTGCATATTGTCAGCATTTTTTGGTTCAATGATTTTTGTTTGAGTTATGGCCCTTTAATAATTTTTATTTTTAAAGTTTGTCCGGACTACTTCTCTTATACCACTAATGCAATTTCAATGAAACTTTACAGGATTGATCTGTAGCTCAAGTCCTTGTGCATATTGCACGGGTTTTCCAGTTTAATGATTTTTGGCTGAGTTATGGCCCTTTGATAAAAAGGTGTTTTTTTTCTGTGTGTTGCCAGATACGCAAAAGCTTGTCCGGACTACTCCTCATAAACTACTGGTGCAATTTTATCCAAACTTTACAGGAATGATCAGTACCAGGTCTAGTTGTGCACTGTCCGTCTGTCTGTCCGTCTGTCACAAAATTTGTCCCAACATGAAATTGGCCATCATGAGGCGACACATGTGATTACTGATCGCTCTTGCTGCACATACAGCCTTTATTTTTTAGTTGATGTCTTAGTTTAATACAAACATGCCAAAGGAGGTCCTCCTTCTTTGGGTGTAGTAAGGGGTCATTTGGGTCAAGGTCAATGTTACCAATGTCAAGGTCACCAATGTTAAAAATATATTTTTACAGGTGTATTGACCTTATTCTATTGACAGATGTTATTTATAATTGATAGAAACATAAACTTTGATGGAGTTAGTGGTCAGTTGGGTCAAGGTCTCCAGTGCTAAAAATAGATTTTTACAGATTTGCTCATACAGCCTTTATTAAGTGACAGATATATTTTATATTTGGTAGGAAGATAACTTGCATGGTATTCATCCTTTTGATTGGGGTAGGGATCAGTGGGTCAAGGTACAGCCTTTATTTATTGACAGATGTATTTCATATTTGGTAGGAAGATAACTTGCATGTTATTCTTCCTTTGGATGTAGTAAGGGGTCAGTTTGGTCAAGGTCACCACTGCTAAAAATAGATTATTACACTTTTACCCATACAGCCTTTATTTATTGACAGATGTATTTCATATTTGGTAGGAAGATAACTTACATGGTATTCTTCTTTTAGATAGAGTTAGGGATCAGTTTGGTCAAGGTCACCAGTGCTCAAAATAGATTTTTACACCTTTGCCCATACAGTCTTTATTTAATGACAGATGTATTTCATATTTGGTAGGAAGATAACTTGCATGAAGTTGAATATTTTTCAACTTCACAAGTCGGAGCAATGACTTGGCAACTTATATTTTTCACAATTACAAAATGCCATGACTTTGTCAAGCTATATAACTTGTGTTTACAATTTTTTGGCAATTTTTCTGTCCATAACTGAGTGAACGGGTAAACATTTTTTGAAATATTGCTACTGACAAGAATCTGAGCCGGGGGCATTTGTGTTTAACAAACACGTTCTTGTTCTAGTTTTCTTTGCTAACTTGAACTTTAAACTCCATTTTCAAATGTCAGTGACAAGAATAACAGAAAAAAAGAAACTTTCTGTTAGTTTGTAGTATTTGTAATGTGTAATACAAGCATGCATAACACCATGATCCCAATTTATAACACATAATTACAGTTGACTCTCGGTAACTCGAAATCCAAGGGACTGGGCATTTTACTTCGAGAGAAACGGAATTCGAGTAATGTGGAACTACCGCCATATCGTTGACATTCGTACATGTATATACATGTGCCTGATTGAATGTGTAAAGAAGTAGGTTGTTATTGTTGTTAGTGGCAATGCTGCAATATTGACCATTGAAATGAACGGCAAATAACTTACAACTACAAACTATAGATGAACAAAAATTATATCATTCAAAATTTAATATATGTACAATGTATATTTAATAGTGAAACATAAACCCACAATTTTATATTTGATTTAATTGATTTATCGGACGAAATTGAAATTAGCAACTATCGTGAACCGGAAGTACAAATTAATGTATGCAATTATGAACGGAACATTAATTATACAAATGTTATTTACGTTGATAACACACATCAATACCTAGGCTGTTTATTTGACTAAGTAACCACCCCGTCAGACTGGCACGAGTCAACTTTCTTAAAGCCAAAAAAATGTAATTAAATTTTTTTAATTTAGTTATCTAACTGTTAAAACCAATTAAGTCCTGAAACGGATTAAAGCCACTTTTACGACTGTTTAATAATACATGATGACCGCAATTAAAAATTACTAGAAACGTGTAAATCACTCGAGTGACAACATCTTCACCTTGATGTCGCCGACCTTTGATCAGTCGGCTGTTTTCACACTTCGACTAATTGAGATGAACATATGTTGTACTTTAATTGACGGACCAAATTTTCTTTTCGACTAAACAGGAGTCTCGGTAAGTCAAAATTTGACCTAAGCGGAGTTAAAATACAAAGATAAAGAAGGAAATTTGATGGGACTTTAGAAATTATTCGACTAAGGCGGAATTTCGAGTAAAGCGATTTTGACTTATTGAGAGTCAACTGTATATGTTTTTCATTGAATCTACTGTCAAAGTCGATATATTGATGTATCATCGATATTTGTCTCGGTATATCGATACAAAATTTTCCATCAATGACAGCCCTATACAATATAGTCTAACTAGACAAAACAAGGGTGTTAAATGTGTCTTACATGATAAATTTCACCAAGGATTTTGTTGTCTCCCTTGTTGGAGTTTTAAGACCCCTTTTTCTGTTCTATTAGTCTCTAGGTACGGCGCCAAGATGGTGTTCCTTCTTGGACAACCTCACAGAGGAGCTGGAAGAAAGCAATGCTGCTATAGGTAATTTCTATTTTGATTTTAGTAGACCAAAGATTTTAAAGGATTATTATAAAATTTTAAAAGTTTGAATTTGACAGTATCATTCTCACTTTAGTATATGACATACATTTTATACCATGCCCCTATCCATAAACCGTGGCAAAACACCCTGATGTATAGATTTCTGGTGGCTGGGGATATTCGGATTTTTTTTGTCCTGTCTATTTATATGTTCACTCAGCATATCTTCTTGGCTTTTTGCTTTGATGGCTTAAAACCACTGCATTAATCTAGTAGTACAAGAACAGACACAAAAGTTCATCATATGACCTTAACAGTGTTGGTTTTGCAACATAAACCCCAAATTTGTTATTAAGATGTTATTTGATTTCAAATTTTTCAGTGTATGATGATTATAAGTTCGTGACAAGGAAAGAATTGGAGGATCGGGGGTTAAAATCATTTGTTTGGGGTTAAAATTAAAAGGTTAAATGCATGGTTTCTTCCTCGATTCGTGTCCAAAAGGTGGGGAATTTTCTTATTAATTTTTAAAAAAACTTTTTTGCCCCCTCCCGTAGGGGATTTTTTTGTTAAGAAATTTTGAATTTTAAAAAAAAGATGAAATGAAAAATTTTGGTTTTTAGTAATTTTTTAAAAAAATTTTTAGGATCTTTTTGATGTATGGAAAATTGAGTGGGTTAAAAATCGCCTTTTCTCGGTTGTGGGCCATTGGTTTAAAAAAACCTTCAGGGGCGCACCAAAACAGTTTCTCCTTAGCCCCAAAATTTTAAACCTTTGCTAATATGAGAGTATTTTTTTAGGTTGTTCCAGCTTCTAACCAGTCATACAAAGTAAAAACTTTATAAAAAAATGAAATTATAAAGAAAAACAAAAAAACTAAAGCTTTGCTTAGGGGGGCTCAAACATCATTGAGCTATCTGAACTGTCTTTGGGTTCATTAGAATTGTTTTTGATAATTATAACTTGATAAATATTTTGAAAATTACATATTATTTACAGGCCAAGTCTTTTTAGCTTGAGCCATTTGCTTATGAAGAGTACAGGAAGCAGTAAGATCAGAGAAAGATTGAGGCAGAAAGAGCTAACAGGGTTCGTTGTGAAGGTAAGGGAACCATATCTTTTTATGTTTTTGCAAAAATTTTTTTTTTTTGCCTATTATTGTAAGTCAATAAACGATATCGTTACATTGATACCAACCAATCGTAAAATTAATTTTATATTGGTTTGTTTTAGGAGGGAATGACAATTTTTTTGGAACTCCTAGTATGTTTTTAGAAAATTATAAGTGCTAAAAAATGGTATTTATTTTGTAAGCAAAGAAATGTAAATAAGTCAGTGAAAATACCTTCTACTTAAAAAACTACATTATTAATACTAAGATATACATTTAATTTATTCTTGTAAAATATTTCAGAAATTACCTAAAGTAAATAGAGAACTGGCCGAGAAATTACTGGACGTTGAGGATAGCATCGTGCAGAAGAAAACGACGATGAGAGCTGGTCTCACCTTGCTTAAAGATAACCGTTTCTCGGATATGTTCAAGAATCCGGATTTCCAGATCAATAAGGAGTCGGAGGAGTATAAACTGCTGAATCCGGTTGTGTCGAAACTTGATAAGGCCAAAAAGAAGAAGCAGCAGAAGTTAGAGGACCAGTTTAATGAAGTGGAGGTAAATAATCGGAAGTTTATTTAACTCACCTGAGCTAGCTCAGGTGAGCTTTTAGGACCGTTGAATGTCAGTCGTCTGTCGGCCGTCCACATTTGTTCATTAAACTTGGTCAGGATGCTTGTCTAAGTAATTGCCTAGATGAGTTTGTTGGGTCAGGGGAGCGATCTAGGGCCATTTTGGCCATTTTGTTTATGTAATCAGAGCTAAACATGTCCAAATGACCTGTTGCGATTAGTCTATGTCCATCATTTGATTTAAAAAATTTTGATTAGTTTTTTTACAAACCTATTGATTTTGTATCAAATGTTTTGGACTAATGCTGGCTTAAGAAGTAATAGGTCTATGGTTCCATTCCTGATACAGGCATCACTTATGTCCACCCGCTTAGCTCTCAGAAGATTTTAATCCAGGGGTCCCTGGTTTGATCCTCAGGTGAGGGAAAATTACAAGTGTCTGTGATCTCAAACATCGAGTCTAATAACCATTTGTCTCTCACCGCCGATCTAGAAATCATGTGAGATAAGTAGTCAATCACTTGCAGAGAAATCATGTAATTACCAGTTAGTTTTCATGGCCAGCCATTTAATTTACTCATCTGTTTCAAAGAGTAAATAATCTGTTTCAAAGAAAAAGTTAAGCTTTTATGATGGCTGTCTCATTGTTGTCGTGTAAAAACATTAATGTAGCCCATTTGATTATTCAAACATTTGGAAAGATATCGAAAAGAACCTCACAATACTTGTTTGTCATGACTAGCTGCAGTTGTAAGACAAGGGGCATTATTTCTGAAAGCAAATTTTTTAGATATGTTCCTTTTTCAACTAAGAATATTTTGTAAAAACTTGTTTTTTATTGACTTATAACAGATGAGCATTTACACAGCATGAGGTGTTCTTGTTTGTTTTAGGATGAGGGTTACGCCAAGGAACAGGGTGGCTACAGTGACAGTAGTTCTGATGATGAACATACTTGGACTGCTGCAGATAACAACAGTGGAAGAGACATGTTGATGAGCAAAAGGAAGCCACTAGGATAGAGAGACAGGATAAAGCTCCGAAATTCTTCGAACTTAAAGAAGGGGTCGAGTTTGGAAAATCTTCTGATTGAAAACAGAATCATGAAAAAAAAGAAGTATGAATTTCATTTTGTTTGGGGTTGCTTTTTTGAAGTACTTGTTATTATATTGTATTTTAATGTGAGAAACTTATGGGGCCTCGTAAATTGCCTTGAGAATAGGATAATTATCATGACAAGGGACAGTTGTTAGACAAGGGACATTATCCTGAAAGCAAAATTTTAGGAGTTATGTGCCCTTTTAACTCAGAATATTTATAAAAAATTTGCCAGTAGCAGACGAGTGCTAACAATTCATGCAGTTGTCTTATTCTACCTTGTATTTGCATATTTAACATCTTTTAAGTAGTTAATTAGTATAAATAACTTAATTTGTTCTTTGAAATATCTTTTTCTATGAACTGTTTAAAACATTAACTTTTTGACCCCGTTAAATTAGTAAACCTTATGCAAGCTTGCTGGATTTGACCATTTTATCTTTGCATACTTAACTGCTTTCACCATAATAGGAATGTTGTGTGTTTACTCTTTCAGATTGTCACTTGCAGGAGAGGCTAGCTGGAGAAGGGATGTTACCATAGCAAAAACTGAGCCAGGGGCGATAGGAAACAAGGAGCTCAAGTTTACAATGAAAAAGGTAATACCAGTTCTATTGAACAAAGCTGGACTTCTGCAATTTGCATGAAAAGTCATGACCCCCTTTTAAAGTGTTGCATATTTTTCAGCTTGACTTTAAGGAAAAAAAGTGATTATAGTATATTACAGTGAACTCATGATAGTTAGCAATATAAGCTCTGTTTGTATATGTTTATAATAGATGTTATCAGGAATTCGGCAAATGTGGGTTTTACCATGCTTATCCCCTGGTACTTACAAACTTTCACCATTATAGCTTCATGGTGCACTACCAGTCACAATAGATTAGTCAACCTGTTGTGCTTATTTTCGAAACTGTTACTGTATAAATTCTTTATAAATAATGATTATGGTATCAACTTGGTTTTTAGTGATGAACAATAATAAAAAATACTATGAAATGACTGTTACATTTTTGATTTTTAAATTTTTGGGGAAAGGGAAAATTGCAGGAAATGAGCAACGATACTAAAATGCTGAGCGCAGAAGTTTCGCAGATCGCAGGGGGATAACAAAAGGGATTAAAAAAACCCCAAATTCTGGATGGGAAGAGATTTTAAATGAACTTTTTTTAAGAAATATATTATCTGTGATAAAAATTTGTAAACTTCGCAAATGCAGATAAAATAGGAAAAAAACGTCATGGGGAAAATTTTTTATAAATTTAGCCTTTGAATGAGGGAAAAGGTTAGTTTGAAAACTAATCAGGCCCGGTAATTTAAAAAAATTAAAAAAATTTGAGTTGCTATGGAAATTTTTTTAAATGTTTTGAAGCCGAAAAATTTTAGTATTTTAAAGTCTTTCAAAACATTGAATTTTAAATTTTGGAGAAGGACAAAGTTTTGCATTGTACATGTTGTATGGCAATATTGATTTTTGAAGAGAAAATTCTATAAAGTGATGTTAACAAGGCTGTCTTATACATGTTATAGCACAAAGCCTTCAGGCTTATATGTTATGTGTGTAAATTCAGCAACTGAATTTACACACAAGACCAGTGCAGACCAAGATCTGCCAGCTCATCCATACCTTCTGATCATGGTCTGCACTGTTTGCTTGTCTTTCAGTACATATTGAAACATTATACATGAAATGATGAATGGTTTTGTCATGATTGAATTATGAGCATGTGCTTTTAACAAATAAGGCAGATTTAGTTGGATATAATATATTAGTGATAATGAATGTTATATTTACAGTTAAGACATACATTCAGTTAATTTATACGAATTTATCATCTAGATTGTATGTAAGTTTGTTATTGTATAAGGTTAATTGATTATTATGAAGTGCAAGTATGTAACATTTTCAGTTCATCAGTACTTAGAGTAGATGAATGGTGATGAACTAACCTATCTAGATTTCTACAAAAGTTAAATAAATCATGACCTTCGGGTCAAAATTGACCCTGCCCTGGAAGTCAATTGCTTTCACTAGACTTAGGTTTAGGGAAACATATCCTTTTGTGGATGAAGACTTTTTGATTACCCAAACAAATTTTCAGTGGGTGTATATTGCCCAACCTTCATGGTGCTCTTAGTATTTTTGATATGCTTTAATAGTTTACAAGATGTTACTTATTGGCTTATTGTTGAACCATCTTTTGTGTTTTGGCACTTCATACAAATAACAGTGATTTATTTTTTAGTAATTTTAAAATATCACTTTGTAAACATTAGGCTACCTCTGTGAAACGAAATATCTCATTCAGTACTGTTTTGTTCCAATAATCACGTTTAAAATGCGAGGCATCTGTGGCCAAATGGTTATGGTCGTTGACTTCTAACCACTTGCCCTTCACCACTGTGGGTTCAAGTTCCAACAGGGCCTTTGATCCTTTCATGTAAGGAAGCTATCCAGCTAGCTTACAAAACGTCGGTGGTTCTACTGGGATGTCCGTTTGTGCCTGAAATAATGCATGGAAGGGCACCTGAGGTCTTCCTCCACCAGGAAAACTGGAACACCACTATATGACCTATACTGTGTCAGCGTGACATAAAACCCAAAAAAGATCAAAAGGTTTAATACGCTCTTAATCAATCATTACACTATTATAAAGCACGTGTTTGACATTTCTCTACGGAAGGAAAAATGTATTCATTTATGTACCTTTAAGTTTTAATGGATGACAACAGGATAACAATAAAGCTTACAGGCTTATATACATTATGGTAAGATCAATTAATAAAACGTCACATAAAACTGTTTTATAAAGTTAATATGCTTGTTAGTGAACATTGTTGATACCAAGTTATGTTTGCTGCAATAAATAAAGAATAATTTGATATCTTAATTTTGTGATTAATTTGCCCCCTCAAAAACATAGAACTGTAATTTCTTTAAAAAATATGATTAATGTAAACACCCATTAAATTATTTTATTTTGAATTGGTCAAACTTCTGGTGAATGTAGATTGAAAACAGTCTTTGGTGTAGCGTTACTCTTTAACATGAAAATCTAAAGGAAAACCATCTTTGACCTATTGAATGTTGTTGGATTTTGTAGACATATGAACCATACTACTGGCTATTTTGTCAGTTTAAAAAATACAATGGACATGTCATTAAATAAAACGGGGTTGTAACTTGATAAGATTGGGTTTTAAGTAACACATTATTAACATCATATCGCTTCTTTTCACTTTACAGCCAGCTACAAAGGTTAATAAAGACCTCGGGGTATTATTTCAGGTCCCACAGGGCACTAGAATAGAATCCTCACTGAGGCTACCAACGTAGGTTAATGTAAGATAAGAAGCAAGAACAAGTCATTGATCGAGAAATTTACCATTTTTCTAGAGCTAGCGCTTTTTTTCAAACAAATGGTATTTTAACGGCTGACATTTGAAAATTGTGGGTTTTTTTTTTACCAAAAATTGTACACTTTATAATCTCACATCCAAAAGCACTGCCATGCCCTGCGGAAATCTCAAGGTCATTTTCCATGACCTAGAGAAATCGTGATTTAGAAGTTTGTTGTTGTTTGTCTGTTTGTTTTTTTTGTTTTGTTTTTTTCTTAAGCAACCCGACCTGAACCTTCCGCAACTCTTTCAACTGATGACGTTAAGTAATATTCCTATCAGTCATTTACGCCTCGCAATTTCCCACAAACAGTTAAGTACATATAAGTACCAATTCTACGAAGTTTTTGTTGTAAATGAAGATTAAGTGAGGAAATTTTACATTTTCTTTGGTAATCCTTCAAGTGCTGTAAAAATGAATAGGGTTTTCTTTGGTAATCCTTCAAGTGCTGTAAAAATGAATAGGGTTTTCCTCTAATGCCGTCGATTTTTTAAGGACACAAAATATATTTTAATTTTATTTATTCAAATAAATTAGTCTGGAAGAACGATATTTGAAACATTAATCATTTCGCAGGCAAATATAATTTTCAAATTAAAAAGGTTCTGTTGAAATATTGAAGCTCGGCGGTTGAAGTCATGCCCTCTGAAGTATTACAACTATCTGTATTTTTCCAGATATTCGACTGTAAGTCATGTTGTATACATGTGTTTTATTTACGACAACAACCTGTTAATTAATTATTCGTTTTTTAATGTATCCAGAATTTCAATTTATTACTTTTATTCCATATGGACTATCAATTTATGATGTGTTGCACTAGAATTAAAAAATACAGTACATAACCCGTGGTCATTCATTTGATATCACTGACCATTGCGTCTGTCTCCAAGTGAAATAATTATTTCCCTGTTCTGTTCTGTTCTGTTCTCATAATAAAATATATAATTGACCACTGTGGACAAAAGAATCTGATATTCTCTCATTAAACTATACGCTACTCCAATTCTTGTTGTACCGAAAGGAAAGTTGGAAAAATGCGCACTTTAATGAAACTTGTTTTAATTTTTTTTTTTCTAATCAATTTGAATACGTAAACTGTTAAAACGCATCTGTTTGACTAAGTATATCTTTAAATTGATAATTTTTCAGCGACTTGTGATCAAAATTCAATGTTAATTTGTTGGCAGGGTCAATTCTCAACGTTGAAAATGACCCAGGTTCAGTTCTCACCATTGAAAAATAACCCATGGGTTCAAAATTAAATGTAACACAGGCACTATAAGCAGCTTTTACTGTCGAGTCCGGACCCAGGCCCGGACATTTCCCCAGTCATGGCCTTAATTTTAAGCACAAAGTTGTGATCATTTATCTCCATGCATTTTTCACGGAATATTAGCCACACATATGAATTTTGAGCTAAAAGGCACTGTACGGCCCCAAATGAAAAAAAATGTACACTTAACTGAGACAATATGAAAAGGAGCTAGCCCTGAAAAGGGCTGTTATATCAGCAAAGGGCCTTTCATTCAAGCCGGCTCTCTTTGCTAGTGACTGATGCACACTAGCACACTTTTCTCGTCGTCCCTGCCTACTTTGTAGGGCCACTCCCCTAGGCATTTTTTCGGGCATCGGCAGCTTGTCCGTTTAGGTGTCCTTTTCCCCCCATGCCCCTGTGCCTTCGCTGTGACGTTGGAGAGAGAAGGAGCTGTTCAACCAAAAATCTTGACTGTTATACCCAAAATACACACAAGGTCAACCAAAATAAAATTAAAAAAAAAACGGTTAGAAAAATTAAACAAAATGTAGACTCTTAGACCAATGAAATAGAAAAAAAGGACTTTCAAACATAAAAGCATCATTTTAACCTAGTTTTAAACGTTTTAAAACGAAGAATAAAAGAAAAAATCAGATCTATAATGATTTAGCTTTAGCCGGTCTGCCTATAGTTACGAAACAGAAACTTTGTTGATACAAAGGTGACATGTGTTTATTTTTATTTATCTCGTGCGCACGAGTTACCAAGTCTTGCGCATGAGTTACTATGTGGTGAGCACGAGTTATTACATTATATTAAGAAGCTCAAGCATATCGATGTAAGGTCACACAAAAACAGTTATTGCAGTTTCTTATTGTCTTTTTCTACTATGTTTTCAAAATAAGTTTACAGCATATTTATTAGAAAAAATACGAAAGAAAGAACAAAAACAAAAAAACTTAAGAATTTGAAACATCAAAAAAGGAAAGAATGACGTCTACACGTTTTAACGTCTATATAACATGATTGTATTAAGATTATTTTGACAATACTGCATATATAAGATCTGCTCCTTAATTGACATTAACTTCAAAATTGTTTCAATCTACCTACTAAAATGTATGAGGTACAATTAATGTTTTATCAAGAGTTTGTTTGCATAATGAAAACCAATTTTTCAAAGGATGTGTTTAATTTTTGAGTATATAAAAATATATATATATATATATATATATATAAAATATTACGGAGGCGAATAATCTATTTTTAGAATAACTGTCTAGTTTTAAAATTGGGAAACCAGGTATTTAAAAATACTTCAGTTATAAATAGCTATAATCCGTATTGCCTATAAATAGAATGTAAACCAAACCAATTACGATTTAAATGACATATATAATGATATATGTTTTTAGTACTTTGTTTGTCTTTTAAATTTGTCTATGGATATGATGGTAATTGATATTTTAGTAGAAAACCTTCTCTGATTTGTTGTATCGCTTCCATACTTCTGATTATAATCAGAAGTCTCTGAAATTGCGAGTATACTCCTTGCGGAGTGATGCAATCACTTGAGATGATGATGATGAAATAAATGTTCCCGCAGAAATACAGTATCTTGTTTTTGTATACATTGCTTGCAATGTATACAGAGTTATAGCTGTATTTCAGATTTAGTACACCTAACCTGTTTTGCTGAACAACATCCACCTTTGGATGAAACCTCGATAAAAGTAGATCCTCATTTTGCAGGATTGTCACATTAAGATCACTTTTTATTAATATACTGTTTGCATAGTGGGTCAATAAGCTTTTTTGAAAGTTCAAAACTATGCACTTTCAGTTCAAATAAACATTTTCTAAACATGAAAGCAAAAAATATGAAAATTTCTTTTCATTCATAAAAGCATTGTGTAAACCTACGCTTTTTCAAACTTCGTTATTCACGCATGCGCGTGCAAGAATGAATGAATTACGACAGACTCCTGTATAAAAATATGTCCAACATCCAAAATTAATATTAAATCAAACAAGTAAACCTTATTGACTTTTAAATATAGACTTGCATACTTTTTCTATTTTCAAAATGTTTTAGAAAACGAAGCCATATACAAGATATATATGTTTTATTTAGTGTTATGTCAAACCATTGTAAGCGTCTGTTATGAATGGCATTTAAAAGTTAACGTTCTGAAAACGTATTGTCATATAATTGCAAATAATAGAACCCTATCAACCCGTGGTGGCATAAACGGGAAAAGAGTATTGCCAATTATTTGTTTCACACCCTGCAAGTGCAAAAGCCATTTCTGCCTTCTTTAGTTTGAAATATATCGTCCAAAAAAAGCCATTTTTTCGGGAAAGGGGAAAAGGATTTCTTACTCCAAATATTATTCGAACTAAGGATTTTGTTACTCAATATTATTTCGAAATTTAGCCTTCGTAATCGGTATTATTCAAACTGAACCAAATCATGGCAGATACGTTTAGACCCCCCTGGACATTTAGATGTTGAAAATTTGGTTTAAACATATCACATAAACTTTATCAAATGGAAGCGCCAATGGAAATTTACTTTGCCAGTTGTTTGACTGCCAGTGGAAATGCTGAGAAAGATGAAAAGATACAAAAGAAAATATCCTTTATTTACACTGTTGCTGGACCCAAAGTTATCAATTTACACGGGCAAATTGCAGAACATAAAACTGAAAGTGAAAAAATTATTTTGACAAATAGAAAAGCTTATTTGCAATCCCTAGAAAAAAAATGAAGTGCTAGAAATCACACAGATTTTTGGGGTAAACAAATTTCCAGATGAATATTCATCATTTGACAGTTTTCTTACAGAGTTTTGAAAGAATGTTTGGGAGTCCAGAAATATATTTTGAAATATTGTTATTTTACAATCAAATCACTCAGTCAGGCTGAAGCCACCCTTAAAACATTTTTTTCCATTAACTCCTTAGACTATTGCATATAATATAAGGTCAAAATCATTAGCCATATTGAGCTTATATTGATTGCATGGGCCAGTTAAATTTTAAAGCCATTTAGTAAAAAAAGGGGTTGACCTGGGGATAACCAAAGTAAGAGTGTAATATGACACCTCAAACACAGGTACATTCCTAAATATTTTTTGATTTGATGTTTATGATCAAGATTTAGCACAAATAGTAATTTTAAAAATTCCCCTGTTTACCCCACAAATATGAAATTTTATTTAAGAGGTCCTTGGGAAGACTTTTTTGATGAAATCTTAACTGAAAAAAACCAGGTTTACTGGGAATAATTATAAAAATCCTTGCCACAATTGCACTAGAAGGTACATAAAAGCCAGTCAAAAAAAAATATTTTCTATCCATATTCATCTTCCTGGACCCTCCATCCATTTTGATTGAATTTTTCTCCAAAAAACTTGGTTTAAATTTTTCATCTTATTATGTTTCTGGGTTTGTTTAATATAAAAAGATTTTTTTATGTTTATATAAGCTAGAATTAGTTCTGTAATGGCTTTAAGAAAGACAGAAAGAACAAACTATTTAGTTTAAACATGATTAAATCCCTTCAAAATGGAGAATTTAAAGATTGAAACCCATAAGAAATTGCCATGTCTTGACAGACAGCAAAATTATTTAAAATTCTGGCAGGGGCCTCAGTTTAATTAGGGGCCCATTAGGAGGTAAGTGGAATAACTGTGGGCAAAAATGAAATTGATTATCCATTTTCAAGCGGACGTTTCTTGATTATGATTTACTTTTAAAATAATGGGTCATTATTCAATGAATGGGTTTCTTTGACTTCTATTTTCCCCATGCTTGTAATAGATTATTTGACATTGCCAGCCTAGAAACCTCAGCGAATGAGTTCATACAGCCCACATACATGTATAATATTTTCTGATTCAGGTTTTTTCCGGTCAAACTGCCACATTTTTCTCACCCTTGTGATATTTTCACCCTGTTTACTTTTAGGGGTCCAATACTTAGGTATATTTTTGATGGGTCCATAACTGAATCATTTAAGTCCCAATTCACTTTGTTACTTAAGTGTGCCAATGAAAAAGGAAAAATTTCAATATGCTGTGGATTTATGTCAATGATAGAACTAATGAGACTGAAAATTATTTTAAGCCTTGTAGAGCTTGCTTCTATGGTTATTCCCAAGGGGTTCTGGGTTTTTGGTTAGTGCTTGAGGGGGTATGGTTATTCTGAGTGTCTCTGTTGAGTTTTAGTCAGGTTGCATTTTCATTTTCCCACTCTTTGAAAAAATAAAATATTTTCAGCTCATTATTGGCTGGACTGCATATTATTAACCCAATTCTATTTGTAAATTAAATCAATATTTGTTAAATATTGGTTATTGTCTATAATAAATTATGTGACTTTATTTTTTGATTTAAGGCATTTTGTAACCAGTTAACTACTTCTTTTAATTTGACCCTTTTTTTGTATATTAGAGGGAGAAGCCCCTTAAATTTAACTACTTACCAGTAAGTTTTTTTTGTACACGCAATTTGATGATAGCCCTTGAAAGGATTTAGGGCTTAAAAAGAATACTACATGAATCATTTTTTTTCCTATTTGGAAATTGTAAAATATTTTTGATTGTTCAAAAAATCTATATGGAGTTCTCCTCCGGTGACATTTAAACCAGTCCCAGCTGGCCAACCCCCCCCCCCCCCCCCCCCCCCCGCCCCCCCCCCCCCCCCCCCCCCCCCCCCCCCCTTTAACATGCAGGAATTTGGCAGACCATGAGGACAGGGTGGTCTGCTTACCAAGACAAATCCGATTATCCGACACATGGTGGACAGGACAGGGACGGTGATGGGTTCAGATCCCCCCACTTCAGAAAAGGAAGTTTACTTACACTCAAGGTCCTGGTCTTCAATTAACTTCATTTTGCTTTAACTTGGAGTTAAAAAGGTCGCCGGGAAACAAATAGTATGGTATCACAAAAAAGCCACAGACTGTGATAAAAGTTTAAAGTTCAAACCAAAAAAGGATACTATAAACTGAATTAATAGATTATTATAAAAGAAATTTTTAATCTTTTTTAAGTTTATATACAATGTTAGTTAACATAAAAAAAGATACTGAGGTATTTAATTTTGATATATAAGGCATTATTAACACACAAAAGTGCATTATTGCCATATAAATTTCAACTTTAGTGCCCCTTTAAATACTTTTTTTTGATGCACTCCAGTTAGCCAAACATTGATTAAATTTTACTAAATTCTTTGGATTTCCCACACTTTCCTCTTTTCCACCTAGCTCCAATGAGACCACTTTTGGTTGGACCATTAAACAGTTACCATACCTCATAAATTGTTTTTTACAGTTTGGGGAATGGAAAAAAATGAAAGTTTTTTTCCTAGATATTATAAAACTTTTATTTTAAATTTCACAAGGCTTTCAACACATTCAACATATGTAATTTGTCATTTTATTTTTTTGAAAAATGTGTTGGACCTGGTCATCTGATGCTGTAGAGCTGTGTTGGCATTATAGCGATTCCCCTTTTTTTGTGTGGTGTGCATGTATGCTGCATTATTGTGTGTGTTTTTACATTATATAGTAACATCATTTTTTGAAAACATTCTTGTCCAATCCAATTTCAACCAAACTTGACAGGGTTTTCCATGAGTTTAAAGGCCTTTAAAAAGTTGTTTCAAAGACTCTTAAATGAGGCCTAGAGCGCATAGATATTTTGCAAAAAGGAAATATTGTCTTGGTAGACATTTCACAAGATTTTTCACTTATACCCTGGGGGGTTTCAAATTAGCCCTGCCCACTAGGGTTTCATAGATTTTTCCTGATTATTGTATGTAAGTTAAAAACTTAAAAAATTTCTCCTCTTGAATTTGACAAAGACTTAGTAGAGGTTAAGATATTTGTCATGAAACATTTTGGAGTTTTAACCTCTACCAAGATTATTTCACGTTACAGACCAAGGGGTCAAAGTTAGCCTCACCCTGGGGTCATAATTATTAAGGGTTTTCCTTATATGTATAAGCAAAAACTTTTTTAAAAATCTTTTTATCAGAAGGTTTTTAAGCTTAGAGCTTTTAGGTTACTTTGGTAAAAATAATATCATTCCAGTACGTCCTTTACCAGAAAGTTTGTTCCCAAATGTTACCCCTAGTTGAAAATTAGCACCAGGGTTGTCATGGGGTTTCCCCCTTAAATGGTATAAACATTGTATAGAAAAAAAACTTAAAAAATATTCTCCTCTGGATGACAAAAAGGATGATGTTTTGATATTTGGCATAACCCTTTTACCTGTGTAGAAACCTCTATCCCTTATTGTTCAAATTATAGCCCTGGGGTTCATATGGCTCTGCTAAGGAGTCTTTTAAGTTTTCATTATATGGTATGTATGTAGTAAAAAAAACTTTAAAAAAAATTTGCTGAAGGTTAACAAGGTTTACTAGGCACCATTGGGTGTCTTAGGATTTTCCTTAAATGTATATTACAATGTATAGAAAAAAACTTAAACAGTATTCTCCTCTGAATTTGACAAGGGACTAGAGTGGTAAGATATTTTGGC